>NC_056728.1:993472833-993517833 GCF_019279795.1 Protopterus annectens
CAAACAGGAGAATACCCAGGACCAAACCCTATGGGACTCCACTCGTAACTGGTCGGCAGTCTGACTTGGATTCAGCTACTTTCACAATGCGGGTTCTATCTGTGAGCCAGTTTGCAACCCACCTAGTGATTTAGGGGGTTGATATCTAGCTTAGTGAGTTTTTTTTATGATTCCTGAGTGGGGAATGGTATCAAAGGCCTTGGCCAGATCAAGGTAGTCTGTATGAACAACCTTGCCTTCATCCACAGCTCTGGTGACTGACTCAAAGAAGTTGACCAAGTTGAGCAGGCATGATCTACCCTTCACAAAACCAAACTGTGTAGGTTCCAGAGTTTAGAGATTCCCTATATCCTTGTTTATTAAGTCCATGATGATGAAGTTGGGCGATAATTCAAGGGGTCTGTAGTCGCTCCTCCTTTGTGGAGAGTGATGACTGTAGCAGTGCGCCATTCAGTAGGGACAAATCCTGAGGTGAGGCTGTGATTGAACAGGGCACACAGGTGAGGTGCCAGTTCACTCTGTAGTTCATGTAGAACACAGCCAAGGATATTGTCATGTCCCATAAAAGCTGTATTATTGGCCTTGGACAGTGCTGTTTTAACCTGTGCAGCAGGAATACTGGGTGCCTGGCGATCTACTGGTATTGTGATTGGTCCTTTGGGGGGGGTAAAATTAGCACTGAATCTGTTGGCCAGTATATTGGCAATATCTGTTGGCTTGGTATAGGATGTACCATTGTGCAGTAGCTCAGAGAAAATCTGGGTATTGCAATGGAGTTTCTTTTCATAACTATAGAAAGCCTTATGGTTGTCTTTACTATCTGCTGCAATTTTGTTTTCATAGCTTGCTTTAGAGGATTTGATGAGGGATCTCAACCTTTTGCTGAGGCTGATATGGGAGATTTTCCAGTCTTAGGACTTTGCCTTATTCCGCATCAGTTTCCTCCTTCTGTTGTAGAGTTTGTTTATGGGAGGGGACCACCAGATTGGCTTCCTTTTTTTGGAGGAGAGTATCTTGGTTCTATTGGGTATGGTGAGATCCATGCATTTGTGTACGTGTTCATTCAGTATATTGTTGTATATATCAGCAGTCATACAACTACTCTCCATTTGCATGGGTGCCGTGAAGTTAGCCGCCTCTGTTTTTAGGAGCCCAAAGTTAACTTTGGAGAAGTTTTTCATGGTGGTTACCTTTGTCGTGGGGTGGGATGGATGTGGATTTCCAAGGTGATTAGTTTGTGGTCGGATCTAACCAGGGTGGAGTTAACTATTGGCATAGAGCAATGGTCGCCCATGTTAGTAATGACCAGGTCACGGATATTGCTACCTCTAGTGGGGGGTAAGAATAAGCTGGTCCAGAGCATTGGAATTAATGAATTCCAGAAAGCACTGCGCAAGTGTATTGGTACATGAGTAGTTTTCCCAGTTAGTGGAGGGGTAGTTGAAGTCGCCCAGTATGAGAGTGTTAGGTTGGACCCTAATATTCTCCAGGGTGCTTAGGAACGTGGAGTGTGAGTCTTGGGACATGGTTGGGGACCTATAGCAGGCTACGACCTGAATTGCTGTCTTACCCAATGTTAGCTGCACCTGAAGTATCGCAGATGCATTATGTTGGGTAACCAGTCTGGAGGTGTGTGCATCCTTTATGAATATGGAAACACCACCACCTTTGGAGCTTCGGTTCAAGTTCTGGGGCCGGAAGGTGTGGAATGAGTTATAGCCTGGTAGTGCAGGGGTGCTTTCTGCTGCCTTGAACCAGGTCTCTGTTACAGCACAAATGTTGATGTTCTCCATTTTAAGGAGTGCTTCAAGTGAGTGCATTTTGAGATTTAGACTTCTTGCATTGAGCAGCATGACTCGCAGATTGGATTTGTTTGTAGCTGTTGCAGTGGTAATTTGGTCTTTGAAACATTGCCTAAAAAAGGCACTATAGGGCTGGCAAGAGCCTTGGCCAGTATCCGAAAGTCCAGGGGTGACAGATGCAGGCCATCTCTGGCAAAGCATCGAGGTCTGTCAATCATGTCATCCCAGGCAAAAAGATACTGGATCCCCTTAGAATGACACCACAAACTTAGCCAATTGTTGAAATCAATCATTTTCTGCTTGTACTGTGGTATCATTCTGGGTGATGGTGGGATGCTGCTCAGGGCTAGGGCATACCTGCCTGGGCTACATAATCAAAGAGCTCCTCCATGTCTCTTTTCATGTAGTCTAGGGAGGTATGTCTTAGGTCATTCACACCCACACGTACAATAACAGAGTCATATTTGTACCTGTTGTTGAGGGACTTGAGTGCATGCATTATGTGGCAGATCCTAGCACCTGACAAGCAGCTGACTATTACTTTCTCCTTACTCAACCTAGTGTGTGGGACATCAGTGGGCCTCAATATCGAGTCACCTATGACTAGTGGGTTGGGCATGCTGTTTTGCCTTAGGGGCTTTGGTTGAGTGGCACACTGTTTAGGAGAGTTATGTGTCTCATGAATAGTGTTGTGTTGTGGTGGTTGGGTGCTTTTCTGCCTTGGGTAGATTTTTATTGAGAGCCTCTACGAAGGTGGGTGTGTGGTTTGTGTTTTTATGTGAAGGCAGTGCTGGTGTGTGTTCTAGAGGGCTATGTATTCCATGTGGTGTGGTGCAAGTGTTGACCTTCTCCTCTTGATCAGCTATATATATATATATATATATATATATATATATATATATGTATAATATCTACACTATATCTATAGCTATCTTTCTATCTGTCTATCTATCTATCTATCTATCTATCTATCTATCTATCTATCTATCTATCTATCTATCTAGCTATCTATCTGTGGAAATACTTACCTTACTCCAAATACCATACTCTCAATGTCAATCCATCAATCCATCCTCAACCCCTTTTCCCATTTTGGACATGGGGTTGGGGTGTCACTTCAGCAGTGACAATCATCTCGAGCCAAGGTCAATAGAATCAAGAAAAGGTCAACAAAACAAATTGTTGACGGGGTACTGCATTTACACATGGAATTTACACACTGCACACAAAAATTACTGTAAAAATAAAAAAATAAAAATGTGTTTTTGCAGGGGGACAACCACACCTACACCTTCCATGGGGTATGGAACCCACCCACCCCCACCCGCTAGCTATACAGACTAACTCTGAGATTGCATAATCCCTGGGGAAGGGGCATATTCCCCAACTTTGGAGAGTGTCATTCTCACACATTTGTTGAATAAATATGTGTCAGCAAAAGAAATGTCTACATTTGAGAGTTTTGATGAACTTACCTATTAAATATATATATATATATATATATATATATATATATATATATATATATATATATATGTGTGTGTGTGTGTGTGTGTGTATGTACACACACACACACACACACACACACACACACACACACACACACACACACACACACACAAATCTGTACATTTTTTATTGTATCATTTTTGTCAGTGTGACTGCTGACTGTCAGGTCTATAAGGGGCTATTATCTAGACAGCCATAAGAATGTTTTGTATTCTTGCTAACATCCCACCAATGAGAGCATATTTCATTTGTGAACCTAATCCCTGCCCAGTGGAAATGTGAGCACTGGCATCCCTGGGAGGGCTGCTTTGAACTCTTCAGTCTGTGCATGCATCCCTCTCCATATGAGCCGACAGGGGCTACCATAACATAGCAACACCCGCATTTTACTGACTTGTCCCCTCACTAGATGGTGAGCTTCCACTGTCTAGTGGTGCCTTGTTATTGGAGCAGTGGTACAAGCTGGGTGAGAACTACCATCCGTCTCTCCAGGATAGGCTCTCCTATCCTCACTGTCTGGGCTGCCAAACACCTGAGTGATAGACAAGCTTGGGTCTTCTGGACTGTAGCTAGGGCTTTGGCCCTCAGTTCCACCAGGACAGGCACATGCATATGTGTTTTTTGTTTCTCAGCAGCCTACCAGATTTCAGTGTGATAGTGATTTCTTATACCCATATGATCTTTCCATAGTTCAGTACTAAATAAGTGCTGCTGTGGCCACAGAGATGGGAAGTATGCATACCTCTTAACCTCTTAGTGCAAGACTACCTGACAAAGCCGAAAAGTAAAGAGGAGGCAAAAGCCCAAAACCATGGGCATATTTTACATTTTGCTGTTATAAACAGAAAAATTGCTAGAGCAATGAATTTTGCATTAGAATGCACTTTCTGAAGCATATGAAGTCTGAAGTTCAAATGTCTGACATTATTTGATGACTTCAGTCCTCTATGATTTCCCACAAAACCACAAATCTTATGAGGAGCTGACCAAAAATATGAGGCAAAAACTGGACATTTTGCAAAATTCTGGACAATTGAGAGGTATGGAAATTAGATGTCATGTGTAGACTGAAAGAAGTGTTGCAGACAGAAGGCTGCCCTCAATTACATGTCCTTCGCCTTCTCTATCACTTCATTGTTTTTTTATGTTTGCTTTTACATTTGGTGCCATACTTTCTTTCTTCTTCTGCTCTTCCAGTAACTTTCTTTTCCTTTACCCAGCGGCATGCTGATAGAAGTTGGTGGCAATTCTAATCTCACGAGTACCACCTGATGAACGTGGTTGTTCTGTGCTACTGCTTTACACTAGTCTGCCTTCATTATTAGATCCCTGACTGCCAAGTTTCTTCTGCTAGTCACAATAGGTGAGATGTTTTTTAAATTCTCAGATTCCACCAGTATTTAAGACATGCCTAACACAAACAACACAAACAAGAGGTGTTCTGGGCTAGGAGTAGAACAGAGGGCTCACAATGGTATGGAAGTTTAAAGGACAGTGGCATATGCCACAGATGTGACTACCATGGAAGGCCATATTCAAATGCTAGGGGATGAGAAAAATCAATTAAGGCAGAAATGTTTCTGATCCATTGTGGAAAACAAGAATATTCTAGATGTGAAACTCTTGTCTAAGATTATCATAAAGATTTTCTTTGGCCGAAAGGACGTAGAATGTAATAGTTCAGATTGCTATAACTTAAAATAAGTAGATCAGGAATGTAGCTAGTTTTTTAAATAGACAATTTTTTCTGCTGTCTGCTGTGCTTTTATTATTCACCTTTGTATTTTAATGTTGCAGAGCATGAGATGTTCATTTCCCGTTGTGCAGATGGCAAATTGCTGATTCCTATATTTTGCGTTTGAAATCTAGCCATTGCAGTTGCATCACTATATAAAGTTGGCCCAACCCAGTTCCTCATAAGTAAGCATTACAATATTAAATGTTCTGCTAATGTTATTGCTGGCAACATTTGCTGAAGCAACAATGATAAAGAACCAAATACAGAGCTAGAGCATATGTCAGCAAAATGATTATGGACATACAATCAAGGCCAAGGGAATCAGCACTGATGTTTTAGGAGACAGGTGTAAAACTACAAAACTTAGAAATGTGAAAATGAAATGTTTACATTTTAATTTCTTACATATACTATAACACAGAAAGATAATGAATCATAACCTGTCATAACAAAAAGTAAGGAACTATTTTGCTTTATTGTCAATATTTCCAGTAATGTATGCACTTTGAAGTGAAGCATACAAATTAAAGTTTGCATTCTTAAAAGGTATTAAAGAACTAAGGAGAAAATTTAAATATACATACCGACCTGAGTTATTGATTTGACAGTTGAGAGCTGTAGTTCAAAGCCTGTTTATTTTATTAGTATTATTTTCACTGACATGGGTAGTACAACTGGATGAAAGCCTGTGTGTGTGTGTGTGTGTGTGTGTGGGGATGCATTTGCATGAGCACATTATGTATGACTGGTGGGCCTTTTAACTCCCTGTTTAAATACCTATTGAACATGAAGTTTGACGAGCATGCTCAATAGAATTTATGGTTAGACTTGCACTGATGTGTGGGTGGCAAAGCCACACCTTACCACTGATTTTTAGGACTACAATCATTGGAAAAAGCCAGATGAGTAGGAGTTTTCCAAATTAGTTTTCAGGATGAATTGTCACTCTTTCTTTATACACTGCTTGTGACTGAGTCCAACACCCATGTTTTCACATTCTTTAGTTGAAGTCTCTGTACCTTGACCAGTCATTAAATCAGTGATGGTGAACCTTTTGGGCTTGGCATGTCAAAAATTTGGAAAATGCCTATCTTGACTCTGCTGGCATCACCCCCCCAAACAAAAGAGAAACAATTCTTTACATATTTATTTATTTAAAAAATACAGTTCTATCATGTGTTGCTATGTATTATAAAAGTAAAAGAAAAATCAGTGACTTGCAATAGAGAAAATGATATGCGCATTGATAATTGGGCTTAAAATAGTGCACCAAAAATTACCCTACTTTTAATAGTAATTTTGAATTGAACTGAAAAAATATGGAATACACTGCATTTGATTTGATTAACATCAATTAATGAATTTTTTGTTACTGAGTTTTAATAGATAAGTGTTGGGTCACATATTTCTTGTATTTTTATTCATTCAGTTTCTTTGGTAACTCAGTTGTTGGTGAGCGCTGGTGTGTCACCCAAAGCGTCATGGTGTGTCACCTTTGACACACATGTCATAGGTTTGACATCACTGCACTAAATAATATGTAGTGTTAGTGACATGTTGCACAAGAGGAAAATGCACTAATTAAAGAAGAGCAGCACAGAACAGGGTCTAGAAGCAGCCAATACAACTTCCAGCCAGTGGATCTTAGTGCAGCATCAGCTGAATCCATAGCAATGACTAGTGAAATGTAGCACCAGCTTGATAAAATGTGTTTCTTTGTCAAACAGCAGACACTTAGGTCTAGTAGCAAATGCACCGATGTGTATAATAGCATTCCAGAACCTCTGATGGGTTACAACATAATGTTCAAGCATGTGCTCAGTACACCCCTATCATTGTATCAACATTCAGTTGTAATCCTGGAAGTTAGGGTAGGTGGCTAAACCTCCTACAAAAGACCTGTCAGTAGTGGCATACTTCAGGATCCAGTATTTTTTTTTTTTTAATTTTTTGGATGTCAAAGCAAATGTTAAAGGTTTTTGACCAGTTATACAGATGACTGCAAACTTGGTACCATTATATTAAAACACCAAGATCCTCCAAGAGGGTCTGTCCCAAAAAATAGCTGGTGTCAAAACCATGGACAAAATGCCAAGATGTGTATAAGCATAAACTGCAGCAAGCATGACTCTTCTTGTAAGTATCACTTTGACAACACACCCTTGAAAAACTGACTGTAGTTAAAGATCAGTGAACCTATGTAAATCGTGAACTGCTCTTTGATCATCAAGTATCCATAGGTTCATACTAAGCTAATTGCCCTTGCGAGCCATTTTAAGCCTAGCCAATTGTCCCTTGTGAGACTCAAACCCTGAACCTTGTGTTTTTGCAAGGTAAACACCTTAACCATTAGGCCACCCTCTCTTGTAAGGAAGCCATTTTTCATTGCACAGCTTACATCTAAAGCTACTGTATCCAGAATCAGATCCAGAGATGTAATTACTCGAAACTCATTAGGCCAATCACTGAGTATAATGCTATTTTCAGTATGTATTTGTCCAAACACTTGTCAGAACTGGAATGCCAATAATAATTTCTTTCTAAAAAAGTCAAGTGCCAAAATTGTAAAAACTATGCAGCTCATCTGAAAACCTTGTCTCTCTTCTCCCGGTCAAACAGACAACTGATAGGTGACATATGCCTTATGTATAGAGCTTTAACAGACTCTGTTCTGTCAGATCTATTACACATTTGCAAGTCCAATGGTATCATAAACATTTGCTCAGGGGATCTCAGACTGTTTTGCAAAATAAATAGAACATACTGGAGGGAATAGGTTTGTATCACAGATAATGCTGCTTCTATGGAACTGTTTTCCACTCCACATAAAGCAAAGTAATTTTCTTACTTTATTCAAATTTAATTTGGATGAATGGCTGGATAACCACAAATTTACCCCTTGGTTAGCACATCTGTACCTCATTAACAGGGAAAACATGTAAATGTGCTAAAAATTCTAGTTTGGCCCATCTCTAGGTTATTTATATGCAAAATCTAAGTACTAAAAGCCACCATGGGATGTAAGGCTAGGCTTCTTAAGGTCCTTGCATATCAGTAGCCTAGAAAGCACCTATGAAACTATGAGTGTAATTATGATAAAAGTAGTGCTTCAGTACTATTCCATGGTGAGTAAAGAATTAAATGTGCACCTTCCTGCAGACTTTCCAGGGGATGTGGAATTAGCCAGCAAATAAAGCAGCTGTTTATTCTTACAGTGAAAATTAGGCTGAGCACTAAAACCAGACCCCTCGCAAGTATGGCAGGTGCCAATGCCCAAAAAAAACTCATAACCAAACCAGAAAAAAGGGCCAGCACCAGTGGAGGTTGCCAAAAAGTATGAATTTAATAAATATATTTAAATCAACTAAGGGGTATAAACTACCCCCAAGTCAGCACAAAAATGCCATATATTAAATAAGCAAACCAGTTTTGGCTATGTAAGCCTTCTTCAGTGCATGAATCAAATTATTTTTGGCAACACTCAGATCTGCTCTGAGTTACAGCACAATGGCACTAAATATACAGAACCAACTGATATTGCCAACATCCTAGCAGTGCTAATTTACCCCTCTCTCACCCCCTAAAGGGCCCATTTCTATACCAGAAGAATGCAAAGTTTCTGTAATCACTGCTGCACAGATAAAAAACACACTCTCCAAAGCCAAGAACACAGCATCCATGGGACCTGACAACATCCCAGGCTGTTTTCTACATGAACTGCAGAATGAACTGGCACCCCACCTAAGCACTATGTTCAATCATAGCCTCACCTCAGGCTTTGTGCCTACTGAATGGCGCACAGCGATGGTTAACCCACTCCACAAATGGGGAGCCACCATAGACCCCGGGAACTATCGCCCCATTAGCCTAACGAGCCTGGTCTGCAAGGCCGTGGAACGTATTATCATGGAACTTATAAACAAAGACATTGGTAATCTCCAAACTCTGGACCCAACCTAGTTCAGGTTTGTAAAAGGCAGATCATGTCTCCTAAACCTGATAGACTTCTTTGAAGCAATCACTAAAGCCATAGATGAGGGTAAGGTGGTTCACACAGCCTATCTAGATTGCGCCAAGGCTTTTGACACCACCCCCCACTCTGGAATTATAGATAAACTCATTAAACTTGGTATAAATCCCTATGTCACAAGATGGGTTGCTAAATGGCTCACTGACAGAACCCACACTGTGAAAGTAGCAGACTCCAAATCCGACTTCAGACCAGTGACAAGTGGAGTACCACAGGGTTCAGTCCTGGGTCCTCTCCTGTTTGGTATCTACTTTTCTGAAGTACAGGCTAACACAGAAGGTCTTTGGCTAATGAAGTTTGCAGATGACTGCAAACTTGGAGCCATAATCAAAACTCCCAACGATGTGGACATCCTACAAAAGGGCCTCACTGAGACAGATGCCTGGTGTCAAAGCCATGGCCTCAAGCTAAATGCCAAAAAGTGCATTGTCATCCCCTTTTGTAAAAACTCTGTACCCATGAGCTACCACATAGGTGGTAGTCTACTTAACACCGAAAGTGTGATAGGAGACTTTGGGACACAGGTGGACAGTAGTCTCTCTTTTGATAATCACATCGCAACAGTAGTCAGGAAATCCTTCTACATGGCATACCTCATCACAAATGGTTTCTCATACAGGAAAAAAGAGGCCATTGTTCCCCTCTACTCGTCACTCATTACACCCATTATAGAGTACAACACCCCTTTTGCTATGTACCTCACAAGACATCTACAACAACTGGAAAGACCACAGAAATACCTCACAAAGAGGATTATCAGCCTCAAAGGGATGCCCTACACAGATTGTCTCAAAAAAGTCCAGCTTTACTCTGCATATCGCCTACTCAGAGGCGATCTCTGTCTAACATACATAGCTATGTCAAACCCAGAGATATTGGACATGCTCCACTTAAAGAAATCCCAATCCCTCTGAGCTACATGCTGTAGGGACCTAAACCTTGCCACCACAATAAAGAGAACATGCTGGAGGGATAGATTCCTGTCCCAGAGACTTCCCATACTCTGGAACAAACTACCTATCTATATCAAAAAAAGCTCCTCATTATCACTCTTCAAGGAAAATCTTGATGATTGGATGGGAAATAGGAATTCACCCCACAAAAAAACAAAAAAAAGCTATAATTGAATTACTTGTTCATTACTAGTACTTTATTATTATGTATATATATTGCACTTCTATATTTTCTGAACTTATGTATTGTAATTTCTTTATCTTGGAGTGTGTATTTCAGGCATTGTAGACTTGTGTGCAACTGGATCTTTTCTCCTCGGGTCACCACTGATAATGGGCTTCTGGCCCAGCTGGACTAACACGGTTAACATATGCCAAAATATATATCAATAAAATAAAAATTAATTTATAAAATGTTGCTATCAGATGTAAAAGCTGAATAGTCTGTCTGTGTATTCAAACCATGCACCTACTGCATACAGGGATGTGACTCTAACCATTCAGCTATGTGGCTATGATGACTACAGCTATACATTTCTATATAGCTCTCAGCTATGTTTAAGCACTACTCAGCACCGCACCATGCAAACACAGTCAGCAATGCTTAAACATGACCTTTAAGTTAAAAGTATTCAGTTTCTATTTTTAGATGTCTGGCACGTGTCCATTGCTAAGCACTACGCCTAGCTGCACAAACACAAAATAAACAAAAAAAAAAAAAAAAAAGGAAATAAAATATTTAACTTTTATATTTCAGTGCCATCTGGCACTTTGACAGTGCAGGGGTTGTGTTACTCATCTCCAGGCACCATAACACACCCCCCTACACTGATTCAGTAACCATGTTACACTGCTCTCCCTCAGTAGTTCACCTTCATTAACATGCAAGGCGTACTGCCGAGGGGGAGCCACAGACATGGCCATGGTACCCTCTGTGGTAGGACTTAAACTATTCCTACATTGAGTTAATTAAATTCCCACCTATATCTATATCTATATCAATAGTTATATTTATACATCTATATTATTCATTTTCTCTCTCTATTTATAATATATATACATATATGTATCTCTTTATCTATCTATCTATCTAGCTAGCTATCTATTTATCTATGTACCTATCTATATATTTATACATAGATAGAAAACAAATGGTCTTAATGGCATTAGAAAATATAATCATGCACCATTTTTAAATGTCAAGATTGAAAAATAAAACTATGTAACTAGTCAGCACTTTCAGCAGTGGTAAAAATCTGTAAATCAAACTAAGAGCATGTTAAAAAGCATTCAAAAAACACTGCAAGACTATCACCATTCACAATTTCTCTAGGAAGCCCTGATCGCTATGGGAAGCACTTCTCCATTACTATAAAAAGTGGAGTAAAAATGTCACACTCTAGTGGGGATCCCTCCTTCCCGGGTCAGACATTGCAGAATAAAGCTTGATGACAAATCTTTTTCTTCTTTTTCCTTCAGCTGCTCCCATTAGGGGTCACCACAGTGGATCATCTGTTTCCATTCTTTCCTCTGCATCTTGCTCTATCACACCAACCACTTGCATGTCATCTCTCACCACATCCATAAACCTTATCTTAGGCCTTCCTCTTTTTCACTTACCTGGCAGCTCCATCCTTAGCATCCTTCCCCCAATATAATCAGCATCCCTCCTCAGCGCAAGTCCAAACCAATGGAATTTCACCTCTCTGGCTCTGTTTCCAAACCAACCAACCTGAGCTGACTTTCTAATATATTAATCTCTAGTCCTGTCCATCCTTGTCACAACCAGTGCAAATCTGAACATCTTTAATTCTGCCACTTCCAGCTCTGACTCCTGTCTTTTCATCAGTGCCACCGTCTCCAGCCCATATAACATACCTGGTCTCACTATCATCTTCTAGACCTTCATTTCACTCTTACTGTTACCCATCTGTCACAAATTACTCCTGACACTCTTCTCCACCTACTCCACCCTGCCTGCACTCTCTACTTTAGCTCTCTTTCACACTCACCATTACTCTGAACTGTTGATCCCAAGTATTTAAACTCATCCACCTTTGCCAATTCTACTCCCTGCATCCTCACCATTCTTCTGTCCTCCCTCTCATTCACACATATATTCATACTCTTAGTCCTGCTGACATTCATTTCTCTTCTCTCTAGAGCATGTCTCCACCTCTCCAGGTCTCCTCAACCTGTTCCCTACTCTCACTAGAAATCACAATGTCATCCACAAACATCATAATCCCTGGGGGACTCCTGTCTGATATCATCTGTCAACCTGTCCATCATCATTGCAAATAAGAAAGGGCTCAGAGCTGATTGTTGATGTAATTCCCACCTCCACCTTGAACGCATAATGGTTCTATATTAATAACAATATATGTCACATCTTTTTTTAATTCAACAAGAGAAGTTTAAATAGTGGTCTTTGCAGGTTTTTTAAAATGGTATATCTTGGTTTTTGTCATAGCTCCACTCCAACAGTGAGTATGTTTCTAAAAATACATGGGTTGTACTTTTTTTTCAGAAGTGTAAGTTACTTCTCCTTTGCTGTAAAGTAGAATGCAAATTGTCACTGCTTCAGTTGGATGCCCCCCCACCCATGTCACAGCTGCATTACAAAAATACAGTTTGGGTATTTCAGGGTAGCACTTATTGCCATAACAAAGGTGGAACAAGGGCGTGGCTTCTTCAGGTACAAGTTGTTAGCATGTGTAATCAGCAGTTGTTGATATGGTGATAGTCTAACACTTTCATTTATTTAAGAAGCTGTGGGATGCGGTAACTAACACAGTAAGGTACTACATGCATTCACTTAAGAAGTTGTCATATCACCCATAGCTTCTTAAATGAATGGTGGACTGCCAGTACCACATTTGCTCTCGATTGGCAGCTGCCAAGCTGCTGTTGAAGTGCTGAATTAACAAAGACCTTTTTTGTCTTCAATATGGAGAAGAGCTTTTGTTTTGTGGTCCTCAGCTTTGCACCCAGGGCACCAGATACCCTAGCAATGGCTCTACATATTATCATAGCTAGTGCTATACTGTTAAAATGTATGTTCCAGCTGCTACATTTTACAGCAGACTGTTACACATTTACAAAAGCACAATGTCAAATGTTGATTTCAGAAGTATTTTGAAATATTGTAAATTCAAAGACTCATAGATTCATAGATATTACAAACCCACTGAGCCCTACAACCATTCACTCCTTGCCAGTACATTGCCTCAGGTTGTACCTTCTTCCAGGATGGCCATACCAGTCAATCTCAAAGAAATTTTTTGGATAACCATCCAGTTAATATTATATTATATTATATTATATTATATTATATTATATTATATTATATTATATTATATTATATTATATTATATCATTATTAGTTAATATTTAAGGAAGATAGTTGCACTGCGTAACATGCATGGGAAGTTTATTCCAGAGGTTTGGGAGGTGCTGCATTATAAACACACTCTATAAACCTGTCTCTCTACTGTGTTTTTTATCTGTTGGTCAAGATTTAGGTCTTGGATTTTAATACTGGTGGAGGTATTGGACTTGCAGAGAAACAGGAGTTCCCAATACATTTGAATCTCTAATGGCACTGCATTGAAAGCGAAACAGAGCTCTCTCTTCAAGAGCTTATAAGACACTGAGTAAAGGAATAAAGCTTTCGGACTTCAGGCCTGTGATCTTTTTGTTTAGAAGCATTACAGATCTTTTCAACTGTTTGAGATTTTTAGTGAAATACATATGGAAGTGGGTGTTGTACTTGGTAACTGGCCTGATCAGTGCTGAGTTTATTTATCTATTATTTATTTATTTATTTAATAACATTTGTTGACTGGGAGAGTCTGACTGGACACAGGTCTATTTTCAGCGGAGGCCCGGGGAGAAAAGCTCCACATTAAGTATTACTTACATTATACAGTTAAAAAACATAACCTTTAAAATATAGACATTAGTCCAGCTGAGGACATAAGACAAGAATAAAACATAGATGTAAAACAGCTGTAGAACATAGTACAGTTTTAAAATATGGTGATATATACTAAACATGGTTACAAATGCAGTTGAGATTCATCAGTGAACAATTGATACAATCTGTTTTTGAGGTACATAACAGCCATTAGCAGTTGTTGCTACAAGAAGTTAGTACTATGTGGTAGGTAGCTGAGAACATGAGTAGCCAAGCTTGCTAAGAGTAGGTTGTTGATAGGGGGCTGAGAGAGGTAGTGGGTGGATGGAGTGGATGGTATTGGGGGGGGGGTTGCAAGGGCGTATCTGGCAAGTTTTTAAGTGTGATTTTAGTAAGGATTTGAAGTGGGTGCAAGAAGCTACAGAGGTAATTGAGGATGGGAGGGAGTTCCAGAGTTTGGCTATAGTGCAGGAGAACAATGCTTCTCCAGCAGAGTTATTGGCTCTTGTGACCTGTGGGAGGTTTTTGTGGCTGGATCTTAGTGGTCTTGTGGTCATGTAGGGTTGGAGTAGTTTCTGGAGAGATGGGACTTTTAGAAGTTGGTTTATTAGTTTGTGGGCGAGTGCGAGTTGGTACCATTAAAGGAGGTGGGGGAGCTCTAGCCAGCCCAGTTCTGCTAGTGAGAGACAGTGGTGAGTATGGTAGGAAGCCCCTGTGGCGAATTTGGTGATTTTGTTGTAGCAGGCTTATTTAGGTTGCATTGTTTAAGGTTAGTAAATATGGGAGAGGCATAGAGTAGGGTAGAGATAAGATAAGAATTTGCTACCAAAATTTTAGCGGCTTTGTTAAGTAGCTGCTGATTTCTATATAATGCTCCTAGTTTTTTGTGCACTTTTTAATGGTCATGGAAATGTAAATGTCAAAGTTCAGTTTATTATCTATTTCTACTCCTAGTAATTTGGTGTGTTCTGGATGGTGGTGGTGTCTTTCACTGTGATGTTAAAGTGAGAGCTGTCTAGGGTACGTTTGGTGGGTTGGAAGATTAGTAATTTTGTTTTGTTTGGGTTGAGTATTAGTTGGGCACTGGATAACCAAATTTCAATAGCGGAAAATGCTTCCTGTGTGATTTTTTGCAGTTCGGGTAGGGAGTGGGCTGTGCAGATGATGGTTGAGTCATCTGCATAGTGTATGAGTGTGCCATGTGTTGTGGCTGAGGCTAGATTATTGGAGAAAATAGAGAAGAGTAGGGATCCCATGATGGACCCTTGTGGAACCCCCTATGGAGACTGGTAGTTGGGGGGATAGGTCGTCCTGCAAAACAACTGCTTGTTGGCGGTCAGAGAGGTAACTCTGAAACCAGTTGATGACTGGTTGAGAGAAGGATAGGTTATTGAGAAGAGAGATGAGTTGTTTGTGTGGGACCATGTCGAAAGCTTTAGAGAGGTCTAGGAAGATAGCTGAGGAGAGATAACCTACGTTTTTATTTTGTAGGACAGTGTTAGAGAAAGAGAGTAAGATGGTGGTGGTGCTACGGTTAGGTCAGAATCCATGTTGTGTGTTGGAGAGGAGGTTGTTAGCAAGGAGGTGATCTGAGACTTGAGAATGAATGCATCTCTCTAGTATTTTGGAGAGTGGCGAGAGAATAGCAATGGGGCGGTAACTGGTTAGATCTGTGGAGGGTCCTCCTTTGTGTATGGGAATTATGTGTGAGACTTTCCATAGAATGGGAACATAACTTTCTGACAAAGATCTGTTAATCAATAGTGATACTGGGATAGGCTAGAGCATCAGCTGCAAGTTAAAGGTATTCACTTGTGAGGTTGTCTGCTGCTAATCTGGTGGTTTTAAGTTTAGTTAATAGTTGTTTTATTTTGGAGGTAGGAACAGGAGAGAAAGAGAAGTTAGTGACAAGATTGTTAGTTGTAGTTGATGGTGTGGGTTTATGGGGGTGGTTGTGTTGTCTAGCTAGTGCTAGCACGGTTTGTGTGAAGTGATTGTTGAAAGAGGAAGCAATATTTTCAGAGGCGTGAGTGAAGTTAGAAGTGGGTGTACTTACTTTACCTTGGTGGAGGATGGAGTTTATTAAGGACCAGAATTGTTTGGGGTTATGTTGGTAGGAGGTAAGGGCAGACTGGTAGTATTGGATTTTGTCCTGTTTTATAAGCTTTTTGGTTCTATTGCGTGGTTCTAGGAATTTTTGCCTAGTAGAGGGGTGTCTGGTTTTGTGCCAGTTGTCCCAGGCTTTATCCCTGTTTTTCATTTCAGACTTAGTGTTATTTTGTAGCCATGGAGATGGTTAGGCTCTAGTTTGGGAATGTCTTATGGGGGAGTGGTAATTAAGGATGCTTAGGAATGTTTTATTAATGTAGTCAACTGCATCATCTAGTTTGAGATATTTTAGAGGTTGCCAGTTACAGTCTTTTAGGGATGAGCTGAATGAGAGAGGGTTGAAGTTAGTTTTTTTGCATATTTGACAGTAGATGATGGGTTTCACTTTATAAAGGTGTTTTCTTAGTAGGAAGGTTGGAGAGTGAACACTGAGGCTGTCAGATAGGCAGCCTGCTATATATGACTGGGGGCTCTTATTGACTAGTATCCAATCAAGGGTAGTGTGTTTGTTGGAGTTTTTAATTATCCTAGTAGGTGACTGGAGTAGTCCGGTGAAGCCATGAAGGTTTACATGGTGGGTTGGGTGGTTGCTAGAACAGGATTGCCAGTCAGTTTTGAAGTCTCCTAGAATTAACATTTCCTGGGGTAGGTGGTGGCTAGTCCAGCTGAGGAGGTTTTCAAGTGGAGGGATGTTTTGGCCAGGTAGGAAGTAGCAACCTATTATGTTTAGGGTTTTATTTTGGTTTATTTTAAGGTTGGTATATATTATTTCTTCCTTACCTATTTGGGGAGCTGCTAACTTTAAGATCTAGATGTCTAGATGCTGTTTAAATATTATAGCTATACCACCTCCTTTTTGTTTAGTCGGTCTACTTTTAGTATATTGTAACTGGTAGGGAGGATTTGCTCATTAGTAATGTGTGGTTTTACCCATGTTGATGTAAGGATCACTACATCAGAGGAGTAGAAGTCTATGGTGGCATGGAATTTATGCACCTTGTTGCATATACTTCTAATATTTAGGCTTAACAGAAGGAGGTCGGTTGGCTTTCTATTGGCTGTGATTTGGGAGAAGATGTGGTTTGTAGTCTGATTATGAGGGGAGGGGTTGGAGATTGCGGGACCGGGATGGATGTCTCCACTGAGTGCTAGGTTGGATTTGGATGAGATTATTAGTTTTATCAATTTCTGTATATGTTTGCTTATAAGGGAAGTTTTTTATTGTGTTCTGAGGGAAATAGGTATGGTGATAGGGTTATGTTAAGTTGTGGGGTTGTTTTTAGTTTAGCTGTTGTGGTCTGTGGTCTATATAGAGGGTGTATCGGGAAGGTTGTTGACCTGATGGGAGAGTAGTAGAGCAGAGGTGGGATATGAGTGGTGGTGTGTGGTGATACAGTAGTAGTGGTTGAATGCGAGAATGGTGGAGGTTTGGTAAGATATGATGTATGCAAGGAGTGTGCATGCAGTGAGTATAGGTATGGTGTGCTTGTACATATTAGCTGAGTAGGAGGAATAGTAGTGAGAAGCTGTAAGAGGAAGTATAGGTGTAGTGATGTTATAGGTTGTTTGAAAGGTGGGAGTGGTTACTGTTTGTAATAAAGGTAGGAGCACTGTGGGGCGGGTGGAAATTAGGGGCAGGGAGGGGGAGTGTAGCAGGCAATAGATGAAGGAAGACTATCAGTAGGTTTAGGAGCCAATTTAAAGGGAAAAGCTAGTAAAATACAACCATGATACAAGATAGGATAGACCCTTCCATGGCGTTTTCGTTTTGAGCCCTTATGGAGTACTGGCAGATGGTTAGGAGCACTACAGGGTTTAATAAAAATAATTAAGTGTTCTGCATAGGGTTTCAATAGCTGGGAGAGAAGGGAAAATGCCGGGTGAGAGGGGAATTGTTCACCTGGTCATTTAAGGTACACTGCCTAAATAATAGGACAGTTTAATAGATTGTAACAGGTTTGGAATTTGTAGAAACATCTAACATACTTTGTTTCAGACTGTTTGCAGCAGTATTCTGTTGCTGTTTTCTGGGGGAGGAGATCTCAGTATATAGCTCTAGGACAGGATACTCTGTATTTCAATTAAGGTGGAAAAATACAGATTTACTGGATAGAATTCTAGGAGGAAAAAGGACAGAGCAGAAAACAAATAAGGTTATGTGGAGCTATAGTTGTAGTTGTAGCAACATTCAATGCTATTGACTTACACATAAAAGATAACTAACCTAAGCAGTAAAAAGCACAGTTCTGAACAAATGCACAATGTTGACTGTCTTTGCCTTGCTAAAACATTTTTGATAGAGACTTCTTAAATGATAGCAATTCAATTCATATAGTTGGATATTAAATCATTGTAACACACATATCATTTAGCATAAAAGTAGCTTAGTGCCTTATAGCTTCAGTGGAATAAAGCCAAGAACAGTGCTTAGCGCTGTGTCTTGCATTTAGAATTTTACTGCCTTGGTGAACAATATATCTTGCAGCAGAATAATTCGGAGAACAGTGCTTAGAACTATTTTTGTGAGTGAACAATGTTGTAAAGCAAAAAACAATCAGCATGAAAGTAACATAGTTGACTTTATGACCCCAGCAGAACAAAAGTGAGAACAGTGCCCAGCACTGTGTCTTGAGTGCAAGAGAACACGTGTACAGAGAGCATACACTAGTATTAAGTAATCAAGTTCAGCTTAGAGTACATTTAAACATCTAAACCACAGTGTAGGGTATATTTTAACAGCCAAACCACGATGATGATATTGTAATAGTCACTTAAACACCATTTCTACAAAATATAAGCAGATATTGGCAACCTATACCTGGTTTACTGTTGAGCATGGTAACCTGAATGCCACAGGGAGAAGTGAGTCTAGAAAGGTAGTGAACTAGATTTAAAAATGACTCCCAAGTCTCTAGGAGGCAGATATAGACTAAGGTAGGATGTGAGGTAATAGGGGGGATGGGAGGGCTATATTCAGGACACTGAATAATGCATTAGGTGAAGGAAGAGTATCAGTAGGTTTAGGAGCCATTTTAAAGGGAAAAAGCTAGGAAAATACAACCATAATACAAGGTAGGATAGACCCTTCCGTGGCATTTTCATTTTGAGCCCTTATGGAGTACTAGGAGATGGGTAGGAGTGCTACAGGGTTTAATAAAAATAATTAAGTGTTCTGCATAGGGTTTCAATAGTTGGGAGAGAAGGGAAAAATGCTGGGTTAGAAGGGAATTGTTCAGCTGGTTGTTTAAGGTACAGTGCTCAACAGGGTTTCCTACGTACACTGCCTAAATAACAGGACAGTTTAATAGATTGTAACAGGTTTGCAATTTACAGAAACATCAAACATACTTTGTTTCAGACTGTTTGTAGCAGTATTCTGTTGCAGTTTTCTGGGAGAGGAGATCTCAGTATATAGCTGTAGGACAGGATACTCTGTATTTCAATTAAGATGGAAAAATAAAGATTTACTGGATATAATTTTTGTTTCAGACTGTTTGCGGTAGTATTCTATTGCTGTTTTCTTGAGGAGGAGATCTCAGTATATAGCTGTAGAACAGGATACTCTGCACTTCAATTAAGGTAGAAAAATACAGATTTATTGGATAGAATTCTGGTTTACTGTTGAGCATGGTAACCTGAACGCCATAGGGAGGAGTGAGGCTAGAAGGGTAGTGAACTAGATTTAAAAATGTTTAAGGGAATAATTACCTCTTCAGACCTTAATGATATTCCTTTTGTAATTAGCTGGGATAAATAAACTGATTTTATGACAATCATTGCCACATGATAGTTAAAAGACAGGGAACTAACTAACAAAGTACTTAGGTCCTTGACTATATTTTGTTTTGTAGCTGTATATTGTCTATATGGTATGATGAGGATATGGACTGTCTACCAAAAGTCATAATGTAACACTTTGTAAGTCTGAGACCATTTTTGGTATACCACAAGTTTACTATAGAGTTCATTCAGGAGGATTTGGGTGTCATAGGGTGACTTATCAACAACTCCTAATTTGCAGTCATTTGCAAACTTTGTTAGACAGATGTCTTGTCTCTCTGCTTGGAGATCTGATAAATAAACACCAAATGGGAGAGGTATCAGCACTGAACTGTATGAGGAATATGACTTCTATGTCGCTATAAAATATAATGCAAAATGTCACCGCTCTGTTTGCTCTGCACCTCCATCAGACATCTCAGAATAGCACTTCTTTGAGCCAGAAGTATTATGTTGCTAACTGTGTGTACCTCATTTGCTAACAGTTTGAAATGCTGGGACTCTCAATGCCAAATTCTGAAATGTGAAGACTGAATAACAAAATATTTGGACTGAGATATATTAAACCCCAAGATTGCCATTTCTTGGATTAGTACCTTTTCTTTAAGGTATGCTATTCTCAGAGTTGGTAGATATGAGTTCTAGGGTATGGAGGACTTGCCCCTTGCAAAAAACAATTTTAAAGTATGAGAGAAAAGTTTGATATTCACTATTATTCTGCATTGTTGGTCTTTTTTCATATTTTTTCTAAATTCATCATTACAAGTCCTGATATTTCAGTAGGGAGCTGCTTTATTTTTATTAATTCAACAGTACAACATTGAATGTTGGTCTTCACAGATATTTTGAAATGTGTTGTGTTTTACATGCCTGCATAAGCATATATACATTTTACAACAGAATCTTTTTAAATACATTTTCAAGATATTTTTATTAAAATTAATTTAAATTTAACTACAATTTTGAAATGTCTTAAGGTAGTTATCTGAAGTTGTTAATCTTCTTTCTATTCATAACTGATGGGTTTGGTTCCAAGTCAACCTTATACCAAGCTTGCATGCACCAAAAACTCTCGAGCTAAGCTGCTACCCACAATTCCCTTCACTCAGTTACCTCAGATCTTGTTTGCTGTGCAGCCATATAACAGCGTTTCACCAAGCTCTCCAGCTAAGTGTTATATTTTTCAAAATTTTAAAAGTATTTGTGAGTTCTTTCTTGTCAAATTATTATTTTCCTCTAATTACTCACTCAGCTCTACCCATGGGTATCTCTTTTCTCATACCATTGTTGGTATTTGCCCTCTTTACCCTTGTAGTATTCCCAATATCATTGTTGGTATTTCCCTCTGTCTCTCTAACTTTCCTTTCTAGTTTAGCATTGTGTGTTCTTTCTATTGTTATGTCTGAAAAGAAAGGGACTACATGTTTTAAACAATGCTCTTCTTGCAGTGGTTAACTACCTAATAGCGATCTGCATGAAGAATGTGTGCACTGTTTGGGGTTCCACACTTATCAGTGAAACCTCCCTGTGACATTTGCACCAGTTTCAGTCAGTGGACACTGAATGAAAGGCAAAATAAATTAATCCTCAAGGGCCTGCTTCCTTCTCCTTTTTTGGAGGCTATTTCTGTGTCAGAGATCTCAACCCCTCCTTCTGTGGACAAAAAACTTCCTCGTTCTGACCCCTCTTCACCAGCTGGTGATAGAGGCAAGCCTCATAAGCACAAGGCCCCTAAGACTTCTTCTGAGCAACAAATCGCCTCCTCGGTTCTGACCACCTCGGCTCCAAGTTTGGCTCCAGTGGTACATACAGAAGTTGCTATGATCGCCTCATCGATGCTGGTCCTGGCACTGATGACTACGGCTCCCACTGCAACTTTGGTTCCGACCAGTTTGCCTGTCTCTACCTCAGCACCGACGTCCCCATCTCCGCTCTGATGTCGGTTCCAACAACATCTTCGGAGCTGCTATTTACCTCAACCCCAGCTGTGTCTTCGGCTCTGAGCCCGTTCTCAGCTACGATTATTCCCCTGCTGTTGGTTTCTAAATTGGAATCCTTAAACCAAAAGACAGCTGTCCAACGATAAGCGCTTTCGAATAGTTCTTCTTCAGATCGTACGATACGATCTGAAGAAGAACTATTCAAAAGCACTTATCGTTGGACAAGGGACTTAATTTTTATTATTTTTGTTCTTATTTTGTTTTATTTCATTCTTTTCATTAAATTCTGGATTTTAACAGAACTTTTATTACTGGATTGCACAGACAGTTTATTTGCTTTTCAGCACAGTGTTAGCCTGGGTGAACCAGCTGTCTTTTGGTTTGTGGATTATTTATTGGACAGTTCACCACAGCAAAAGGGAATATCTTTTTATTTTTTTTGCTAAATTGGAATCCTCGGTGCCTTTTTTCAATACATCACAGACCCAGTACTCCCCGTCTGTGGATCCATTTGCTGGACAAGCTTTCAGCCCCTTTTTGGACCAGCCTGATTCCCCCTCAGGGGCATCAGTAAGGTCCACCAGGAGCCTATCTGAAGTGGATGTGGTATGCCTCTTTGATCAGCTGCTGACCGCCAGGGGACTTACAAATTTTCCTAGAGCCCATCCCACTCTGGGTTTTGGGTCTATTGCTCCGGTGACCCCCACGTTTTCTCCTCCCTTGGATCCCTCTTTTCCAAGGCTCATATTTCTGACACCTACGAGAGGACCCCTTACCTCGGTGCTGACAATGACCATGTCTGAGGCTCCAAAGCCCCTTTGGGTGTCGGTTCCGTCTGAACCCACCCTTCCTCAATCTTATGCTTGGGGGGGTGAAACCCACGGTTCTGGCCACTGTTCCGGTTGTGTCACCGGTTCCATTTTCAGGTCTGAAGGTGACTCCCACCCTGGTTTTGCTTGAGGCTCTGTCCCCAGGAGTGGACCACGTGGAGTGGGGTGTGACCCCGGTTCCAAAATTGTCTTTTTCAGTTCGGGGATCCCATTCCTCTTCAGGCAGGCCTGCTTTTCCGAGTGATGGATAGTGTGCTTGCTTCAAGCAATCCTCCTACATCAGACATACCACCCGTTCCCTCTGAGCTCCAGCTATCAAAGGCCACCACCCAGGACTTTGAGTGCACAACAGCCAGGAGACCCCTGTACAGGGTATTTCCCTTTCTGAGTCTTCTTCGGATCCTCCCACCAAAGATCCCCCTCGGAAATGGGTGTGTAAAAGGAAACACATGGACTCCCCAGAGGAGTCCCTCACAGAAGATATGGACTATGATGACAGGGAAGGGTCCACAAGGTCACCCCCTGATGATGTCTCATTTGGAGATATCCTGGAAATTTTGAAGCAGAGGGGTGACTGGAAGCCCACCATCCTTTCCTTGGAGGAATCTGTATTCCTGCAGGCCTTCTGCTCTTGGCCCTCTACTTCTTGGGTGACCCCCCCCCCCCCCTGCCGATGAGTTAGTCAGGCTCATTGTGCAGTGGGCATGGAAGAATCCAGACACCATTGAGGCCATTCCCAGGAGATCAGATAAGATACTCTCCCCTCCAGAGGATCAACCCCATTGGTCTAGAGGTTTGCTAGTAGATGCTATAGTGGTGGCAATGGCCATGAAAAAGGACCTTGCAGAGGAAAGTCCTGCTGTCCACCCACCCAACAGAGAGTCCCGGGCGGTGAACAGGTTAGGGAAGTGAATGTTTGCTTCAGCGACCTTTGCTGTTAGGTCTCTGAACTTTTTGGCACATTTTACAAGGCTCCAGAGAGATCTCATCACCGAGCTGTTTGGAACCCTTGCAGGTCAAGTTTCGGATGAGGCACATGATAAAGTTGCTTCCCAACTTGCCACCCTAGAGTCAATTTCCAACTCGTCCATGAGGCTGCTGTCCCACACAACTGAAGGGGTGGCTAGAGCTGTAGGTGCAGACATAGTTATAACACGCCATGCCTGGATGCGCATTTGTGACCTCACAGATTCCTTCAAATCTTCCTTTTTAAATGTCCCTATTGAACCATCAGCTTTGTTCGGTTCTAAGGTCAAGGACACATTAGTCAGGTGCAAGCAGGATGGGAAGACCTTGTCTGCTGTGGGTCTACATTTTTCCAAACCACAGCGCTCCTTCTCCAGGAACCAGAGGAGTGGAAAGATCTGGCACAAAAGGTCTCAAGGTCCTTTCCATGAGGCATGTGGTGAGGGCTCCCCTACAGGCAGAGGGGGTTCCAATAATGGAAGATGCCCCTTTTGGGGCAGAGGAGGTCCCCAAAATCAGGACTCCAGAGATTCTTTCTCAGGAAGACCGTATCAGCGCCCCTGAAGCACTGTCCAATTGCTTTCCTCTGGAAGCAGTTGGGGCTCATTTCTCTCTGCACCAAGCTGCCTGGCTCTCTATTACAAACGATCAGTGTGTGCAGAGAATAATTTTAGAGGCTATCACATCCCCCTAATCTTTTACCCAAGACCTCCGAAATCCCTTCCCTATGTTCCACCCAGTCAAAGGGAGGAGGCAGCTTCCGAAATAAGAATGCTATGTCAAAAATGAGTCATCCAACAGGTCCCCATAGACCAGAGTGGATCCAGGTTTTACTCAAGATTCTTTTAAGTGCCAAAAAAGACCGGGGACTGGAGGCCCATTTTGGATCTCATGGAGCAAACCAAAAAAGACATGCAAGGTGGATCCAGTGCAAGGCTCAAACCAAAATGCCAAAACGCATAAAATGAGCCAGCACAAAGGTTTAAGCAAGCATAAAACTACTTTATTGTGGCATGTTGAAAAACGAAATAAAAAAACAGAAGAACTGCAAACCGGTTTCGGCCAATGTAATGGCCTTCTTCAGTGCAGAAAGAAAAACTTAAAATGATGCATACTGATGTTCCTTATATACTGAATGATTTAAAGGGATATGTAACCAAAAAAGAAAAAAATTTTTTTAGTAAAAATATTTCTTAGAAACAGAAAATAATGACAAAAATGAATATAATACTATTACATAATATTGATCACATTAGTCCCCAGCAAAATAGGGAAAATAAGCTCAGTTCAAACCTAAAAGTACAGCAATAAATGTATAAATATATAGTATCAACATATAGCTTTATCCACATTCATTTAACCCAGGTTTGAACAAAGCACCCAGTTTTGTAATCCATAATGCTTCCATATTATTGAGTTTATCATGCCAGCCTGCCTTGGTCAACCTCGGCAGCTGAATCCTATCAATGATAGTAAATTGAAATTGGGCAGTTTGGTGAATCAAAGTATGCTTGTATAGGGCATTTGTTAATTTTTTAGTTCTGATAGCACTAAGATGCTCACTTATGCGAAATCTTAATGGACGAGAGGTTTGGCCGACATAAAATGAAGTACATGTACAGGTGGCCAAATATACCACCCAATCAGAGCTACAATTACCAAAAATCCTTATGTTGAAAACCCGTGAAGTGTTGGCACTTGAAAATTCTTTCATTTTGCTCATATACCTGCATGCACTGCAGTGACCACATTGAAAGGAACCAATGAGTGGATCCCCAAACAAAGTCATTTGTGTGGTTGTTGTAGAGTGAAATTTTTTATAATATGTGAAATGTGAATTCAACGTCCTACCCCTATGGTATGAAAAAGAGCATGTCTCAGGTAATATGTCAGATAAAGACTCATGTGCTCTCAAAATACTTCAATGATTATCAACAATATTTCTAAACGAAGGGGTATTATTACCATAAGTAACTGTTTCATGCGTTTCATACGTATGAATTGTGACTTGGGAATGTTGTTGATGATGTGGCGGGGGTGATTACTAGAGGCATGTAAAAGAGAATTATACTGTGGAAACTTTCTGTGTACACTCGTCGCCAGAGTGTGATCATGTTGTCTGGTAACCTTGACATCCAAAAAAACAATTTCATGATATTGAGTCTCCAAAGTGAACTTGATACCCCATGCATTATTGTTCAAATAATGAACAAACTCTTTAGCCAGAAGTATATCTCCCCGCCACATCATCCAACAATCATCCAGGTATCTCCTCCAAATGTCTAGTTCTGCCATAAATTGGTTATTACCAGTATCGTAGATGTAACTTTTTTCAAAATAACCCATGAATAGGTCAGCATATATTGGGGCAAACGAAGCCCCCATGGCTGTTCCCCTGGTTTGCCAATATATCTGACCATCAAAGAAAAAAACATTTTTAGTTAGTACATATTCAGCCATATTGATAAGAAAATTATTAAATCCAGTAGAATAGAGCTTGGATTCCTCTAACCAAAATGCTATTCATACGTATGAAACGCATTTGTTCCTCTACTAAATCTCATGTAGAATGTGAACAAGATCTTTGTGATAGATTTATTCAGAGGGGATATAACAGATGTCGACTTCATAAAACCATCCAGGAGGTCAGACATATGCCACGGTCCCAACTATTAACATATAAACATGAACATGAGGTGGTTACTCATTCCCAAGCACAACCTATCAGATTCACAGTTACTTATGGTAATAATACCCCTTCATTTAGAAATATTGTTGATAATCATTGGGGTATTTTGAGAGCACATGAGTCTTTATCTGACATATTACCTGAGACATGCTCTTTTTCATACCTTAGGGGTAGGATGTTGAATTCACATTTCACATATTATAAAAAATTTCACTCTACAACAACCACACAAATGACTTTGTTTGGGGATCCACTCATTGGTTCCTTTCCCTGTGGTTACTGCAGTGCATGCAGGTATATGAGCAAAATGAAAGAATTTTTTAAGTGCCAACACTTCACGAGTTTTCAACATAAGGATTTTTGGTAATTGTAGCTCTGATTGGGTGGTATATTTGGCCACCTGTACATGTACTTCATTTTATGTCGGCCAAACCTCAAGTCCATTAAGATTTCGCATAAGTGAGCATCTTAGTGCTATCAGAACTAAAAAATTAACAAATGCCCTATACAAGCATACTTTGATTCACCAAACTGCCCAATTTCAATTTACTATCATTGATAGGATTCAGCTGCCGAGGCTGACCAAGGCAGACTGGCATGATAAACTCAATAATATGGAAGCATTATGGATTACAAAACTGGGTGCTTTGTTCAAACCTGGGTTAAATGAATGTGGATAAAGCTATATGTTGATACGATATATTTATACATTTATTGTTGTACTTTTGGGTTTGAACTGAGCTTATTTTCCCTATTTTGCTGGGGACTAATGTGATCAATATTATGTAATAGTATTATATTCATTTTTGTCATTATTTTCTGTTTCTAAGAAATATTTATACTAAAAATTTTTTTTTCTTTTTTGGTTACATATCCCTTTAAATCATTCAGTATATAAGGAACATCAGTATGCATCATTTTAACTTTTTCTTTCTGCACTGAAGAAGGCCATTAAATTGGCCGAAAACAGTTTGCAGTTCTTCTGTTTTTTTATTTAGATTTTCAACATGCCACAATAAAGTAGTTTTATGCTTGCTTAAACCTTTGTGCTGGCTCGTTTTGTGCGTTTTGACATTTTGGATCTCAGCCAGCTAAACAAATCAGTCGTTCAAACCAGGTTCCGCATGGTCACGATTCAATCCATCCTCCCTTTTCTTTGGGAGGGTGTGTGGATATGCTCGATAGACCTCTGGGATGCGTATTACCACATCAAAATAGACAAACTCTCCAGTAGTCTCCTTCACTTCTGGCTGGGAGCCAATCATTACCAATTCAGAGCCCTGCCATTCGGTCTCTTGACAACCCACAGAGAGTTCACGAAATGCCTAGCAGTGGTCACAGCTCATCTGAGACTTCAGGGATTCCAGGTGTTTCTGTATTTAGATGATTGGCTCCTCTCCACCCCCACCAAGCACCTCCTGGTCAGGGCCCTCTGCTACACTCTAGTACTAGTGGAGTCACTGGGCATCACCATTCACTGGGAAAGATCCAACCTTCAGCCCTCACAACAATTGGAATTTATAGGGGCAGTACTCAACACTCAAACAAGTCTGGTCTCTCTTTCTCTTCAGGCTCTGGAATCTATGGCAGCAGCCATCACTATTGTTCCCCTAGCCAGATTACATATGAGACTGCTACAATGGGTCCTTCTGTCCTATTGGATATCCAATCTTCATCCCCTGAGCTCACAAATTCTCATCACCAACTCCTGCAAACAAGATCTCCTCTGGTAGATGAGTACAGACAAAAATATTTGGTTTCGGCCCTTCCAGGCTCCCCAACCCAGTGCCATGGTGACCATGGATGCTTCCCTGATAGGGTGGGGGGCCCACTTCCAAGGAAATTCAGTTCAAGGCATGTGGTCCAGCATAGAGGTCAACTTGCATATCAATGTCCTGGAGTTAAGAGCAGTGCTGTTGGCATTGCAAACATTCCATCCGCTCCTTCCATCAAGAATGATTGCTATCAAGTCGGACAACATGTCCATCGTCTGGTACATAAACAGACAGGGAGGGACCAAATCCTACCCCCTATGTCATGAAGCCATGAGAATCTGGCATTGGGCGATAGCTTTCAACCACTTTCTGATTGCAACGCATATCGCGGGGAGCTCCAACGTGATTGCGGACAAGCTGAGAAGATGCATCCTCTGTCCCCACAATTGGTCTCTCAAGCCTAGTGTGATGACAGAAATCTTCAGCCATTGGGGCCAGCCATGCTGCGACCCTTTTGCCTCCCCCTCAAACACAAAATGCAGCAGCTACTTTGCCCTCTTTCCCCCTCATGGGGAGTCACCGAGAGGCGCTTTGACTCATGATTGGCCTGCAGGTCTCCTTTATGCTTATCCTCCGATACCTCTAATCCCTCTTTTTAAGTAAAGCTATTCAGTTGAGAAGTAAAGTGATCCTCATTGCCCCATTCTGGCCTTATCAAGTGTGGTTTCCCTTCCTCCGACCTCACCTGTTACAACCTCCTTTGATCCTGGGCACTCGTCAGGACCTCATATCACACCCACAAGGGCTGACTCCACCGAATCTATCCACTCTCAAGCTGACGGCTTGGCTTCTCCACTTCCGTTAGTTGCCAGGCAGGAAATCCTCTCTTCATCTGTCCGTAATATTATCATGGCTTCCCATAAACCATCCACCCGAAAACTTTACAGGGACAAATGGAAAAGATTCTCTATCTGGTCACATAATCGGATGCAAAATCCATTTTCCACTCCTGTAGCTACTATTCTTCATTACCTCTCTGAGTTGTTTGACAATGGTGCTTCAGCTTCCACCATCCAAGTCCATTAAGCAGCTATTTACAACTTCCATAATGGTTCAGATGGAGTCCTGCTTATTTCCACCCGACTTTGCAAGACCTTCCTCAAGGGAATTTTCCATAGCAGAACTCCTATCAGGCAGCCGGTGGAGGCATGGAATCTCTCCCAGGTTCTCCAGTCTCTCTCTCTCTCTCTCTCTATACTCCCTTTTGAACCTGCTGCAACACATGATCTAAAATTCCTGTCATGGAAATCCTTGTTTTTGGTGGTGGTCACTTCAGCCAGATGAATATCTGAGTTGCAAGCCTTATGCATCAAGAGTCCCTACCTGACCTTCTATAAGGACAGAGTACCACTTCGTACTAATCCATCCTTTCTCCCCAAGGTGGTTTCCGACTTTTCTATTAACCAGTCCATTGAGCTCCCTGCATTCTTTCCAAATTATTCTATCAAGGGAGAATACTGTCTGCATTCATTGGATGTTCATAGACCACTGCATTTCTACCTGAACAGAACTAAGTTCTTTCGCAAGTCGAACCAAATTTTCATTTCCTTTTCTGGTCCTAGAATGGGGTGTGCAGTATCTAAAGTTACTTTGTCAAAATGGCTCAGGGATTGCATTACATTCTCATATTCACTTAAGAATGAATCTAAGCCTGCTCAAAATCAAAGCTCACTCAACTAGAGCTATTGCAGCATCTGTTGACTTCCACTCTAGGGCCTCCATAGATGACATCTGTGTAGCAGTTGTTTGGGCTTAACCCCATACCTTCATCAAGCATTACAAATTGGATCTGATCTCCAGGAGAAGAGCTACCTTTGGCTCAATGGTTCTCAGGAATGTTCTTCCATAAGGGCCACCCAGGTTCTCCAAGTAGCTTGGGATTCTGTCCCATCAGTGATGAATAGGAAGAAGATTAACAACTTCAGATAAAGAAGTTATGTCTTATAATAACATTCCATTTGAGTTGTTGATCTTCTTCCAGTCATCACACCCTCCCATCTGCCCCCTCCAGAGGCTCCTGGCGGATCTTCTGGGTTTTGTGGTGTTTCAGGTTTTCTGTGCAGAGATGGCCTCTGACTTTCGTTTCTTCTATATGTTGCATGCAAACTCGGTCTGAGGTAACTGAGTGAAGAGCATTGTGGGTAGCAGTTTACCTCAAGAGTTTTTGGTGCACGCAAGCTTGGTATACGGCTGACTCAGTTCCGAGAGCTCGGAACCGAACCCATCAGTGATGACTGGAAGAAGATCAACAACTCAGATGGAACATTATGGTAAGACATAACTTCTTTTTTAGAGTGGTGATTAGCATATATCCCCAGGAGCTGCACCATACATAATTCATAGAACAAGTAAAGGGATTGGATTTCTTTACCTCATAAATGTAAAAAACAAACAAATAAAAACATCCATGTTAAATTAAAAAACATACATTGAAAATGTCCAGAAAAAAAGCACACACACACACACACACACACACACACACACACACACACACACACACACACACACACACACACACACACACACACACACACACACACACACACACACACACACACACACACATGCCAAACTGGATGGGTATCACAGGAAAATACTCATAAAGACAGAAAGTCACAAACAGTCAGCATGACTAATTTAAAAAAATTGTAAAAACACATATATTTTGACAAGGACTTGGTCTTGTAAATAGACCCAAATATAACATTAAAACACAATGTGACTCTTTGGCAAAATCTGATAAATACATAAATAAGTACATACATATAAGCAGTGGAATTTGCAGTATCATTTTATTCTGGAGGGTTACAGGTACTGAAAAACATGTGACTAATTGGAATAAAATTGCTAGCAGGGCTCATTTGCCAGAAGACTGTGTTGAAAGTAAGCACTTTTTCATTCTTTTCTCATTCCTTACATTGATATAGTTCAAAAAGGCTACTACCTTCAAATCATCCAGTTATTTTTTTTGCAGCTCAGATTTTGTTGTGTAAATGGCTAGTTGCTGAAAGTGCAAGGGTTTATATGTCTGCAAAAGGACTAGCAAGATGTCCTTACAATCACTGTTACAGTATTCTGAACATTTGGGATTCCCTGTCATGGAGGCTCATTGTCCAGCCAGTATAACAAAGACTTCCTGTTGCATTTAAAGGTACATGTGAACGTCACTCAAAAACTCCTTGCATACCATAGAGCATAAAGCTGATGTTCAGGCTTATCATAAACAGAACTTATTTGCCTGTTCAAATGCATCTTTTTACCGTCAGTGTGTATTCCTGCATCCATTTTGCCAGATGAACCCATTTTCATTCTTCAGTAATTACCTATGCCTGTTTGCAGTGCAGATAAGTGCCCTGTTGTTTTTTTTTTTTTGTTTTCTCTTGCTTTATAGCAGTCTCTGGGGTTAATGTCATCCAGGAAGGGTAAATGTCAGTGTGGGAGACAGATTCCCCATAAAGACCACCATGATAAGTATATTTTTTGTTTAGGAGCATCTCATGACCATACAACTTGTTCTATTTGCCAGGCGTTCATTCCAAAAACCCTTCACTGTAGACTTTCTTCCCTTTCCTTGTGTCTTGAGAACCAGTGTCTTAAGCTTCTTGCTAATGGTACAATGGAAGGAATCTCCTGCCCTGAGGATCAGCCGTTAGGGAAGAAGAAGGTGAAAAAGGTACAACCAGAATCTTCCACTGTCCAGCCTCTGTCACGTGTTTCTTCTGAAGTTGTTACAAACCTGGAGGCTTGCCCAGCTATATTGTTGGGATCCTCTACCATGACCGTGTTGGAGGCCAGTAAGGTTCCAACTGGCAGCACGTCTGATGAGGCTTTGCAGGCATCCATCTTGGACATTCAGGGGGAGCCATAGTTGATTTTGTTTGAGGACTCTAGGGGAGTTCCTCAGATTTTAGTTTGGGAAGAAGTTCCTACTGCAGTTCTTTACTACTGTCCTGGGTCTGAGTCATCTCAGTTTTTGGAGGAGGCATTCCCTCTAAAAAGGAACAAAAACATAAACATGTATGCTCTGCTCCTAGGGATCCTCAAAGTGAATGGCAGGCTTTCACTCAGGGGCTATTTTCTGCTTTAATGTTTTTAAAGCCTCCTCAAGGGGTTTCAGTTCCTGCTCTTCCTTGGGCCTTTACTTCTCTTAAAAGGCCTAAAGAATAGGATTCTTCTGAAACTGAGTTGGGTTCTGATGATGAATCCCTAATGTATTCTACTCATATTCCTTCTCCTTTGGACTATGGATCAGATGAGGAGGAATCTATTAGTCCTGATGCCTCTTCTGAGGTAATTTCCCTTTGGGATACACTCTCTAGCATGAATTTTCTTTTTTTTTAAGTGGGATTGTGCTCGGGTCCCTGATATCCATAGGAGGTACTATGAGTTGCTACAGTTGGAGTCTCCTAAACCTGTGGCTATTCCTCCTGTTTTGGCTGCTTTGCTGGATGTTTTTCCAATGTCTCTTATACTCCTGATTCTTTACCCCCTTCTCCCAAGAAGCCTGTTAAGTTTTATAGGGTGTCTGAAGATTGTTTCTTTTTGCGTAAATGTCCTGCTGCTGACCCTTCTTTGGTCTCTGTGGCCTCTGATAAGCCATCTCAATTGCTTCCTTCACCCAAGTCATTACATCCTGACAAAGACAGCAGAACTATGGAATGCTGGGTAAAAGGCTTACACTTCTGCTACCTCAGGTTTTCAGGCTATTAATTCTCAGACCCATAAATCTAGGTATGTGTTGGCTCTCCTTTCTCAAGCCTGTCAACTTATTTCTGATTTTCCTGAGTCTGAGGGTAAAATTTGTGTTCTTTCCTTGCTAGGGACATCCTCTCATGTCATTCATCATTCCATTAAATGTAGTTATGATTGCAGTAGATGCCTCTTCCAGGGCTGCTGTTTTTGGTTCAGTTATGAGGAGATATTCTTGACTTAGGATCCAGCCTCTACCTGATGATATTTAAGCTAAGCTGATAGATGCTTCCCTGGATTCTAAACTTTTGTTTGGGGAAGCTGCTGCAGGTTTCATAGGTTCATAAGTTCATAGGTTGGTACTAGGCTATTGGCCCTAGGGCCTATACAAGCCCAGCCATAACAATTCCCTGGCTATTTCTTCCCACACTATTTACTTCCCTGGACCCCTGTCTAGCAGGGCTACTGACGTGATCCCCAGGCTGAATTTCCTTTCTCCCATCCAATCATCAAGGTTCCTTTTGAAGAGGGCCGAAGAGCCACTCTGCTTAATATGTATGGGCAGTCTATTCCAGAGTCTGGGGAGTCTCTGGGACAGGAACCTATCCCTCCAGCATGTTTTGTTTATTGCGATGACAAGGTTTAGATCCCTGGAGCGTGTGGCTCTGAAGGATTGAGATTTCTTTAAGTGTAGCATGTCCAACAACTCTGGGTTTGACATGGCCTTGTGTGTTAAGCAGAGATCACCTCGGAGTAGATGATATGCGACAAAGTATAGCTGGAGTTTTTTAAGACGGTCAGCATAGGGCATCTGCTTTAGGGCTGCGATTCTTTTAGTGAGGTATTTCTGCTGCCTTTCTAGTTGTTGCAGATGTCTTGAGAGGTACATACCAAATGGGGCGTTGTATTCTATAATGAGTCTAATGAGGGATGAGTACAGTGGGACAGTGACCTCTTTTTTTTCTGGCTGAAAAGCCCTTAGTGATGAGATGTGCCACATAGAAGGATTTCCTGACTGTTGTGGTGATGTGGTTATTGAAGGTGGGACCACTGTCTACCTGTGTCCCTAAGTCTCTTATCACACTTTCTGTGTTTAGTGTACTGCCACCTATGTGGTAATTCACGGGTACATGTTTTTTCCCAAAGGGGATAACTATACATTTCTTGGAATCGAGCTTGAGCCCATGGTTCTGGCACCAAACATCTATTTCTGTAAGGCCCTTTTGTAGAATATCCACATCATTTGAGGATTCAATAATGGCTCCCAGTTTGCAGTCATCTGCAAACTTTGTTAGCCAGAGTCCCTTAGTGGTGGCTTGTACTTCAGAGAAGTAGATGCCAAACAAGAGATCCCAGGACTGAACCCTGAGGTACTCCACTTGTCACTTGTCTGGAGCTGGATTTGGAGTCAGCTACTTTTACAGTGTGGGTTCTGTCAGTAAGCCAGTTGGCAACCCATCGAGTGACGTAGGGATTAATGCCCAGCTTAGTAAGTTTATCTATGATTCCAGAGTGGGGGATGGTGTCAAAGGCCTTGTCAAGGTCCAGATAGGCTGTGTGGACTGTCTTACCCTCTTCCACGGCTCTGAAGACTGATTCAAATAAGTCAGTCAAGTTCAGGAGACAAGATCGGCCCTTCACGAACCCAAACTGGGTGGGGTCCAGTGTTTGAAGGTTGCCAATGCCTTTGTTTATAAGTTCAATGATAATACGTTCCATGGCCTTGCAGATCAGACTCATCAGATGGATGGGGCGGTAGTTCCTGGGATCCAAGGTTTGTTTAAGTCCCTTCAGGATAAGGGTAAGGCTTTAAAGAAACTTAAACATGTTTTTATTTCTCCTGTGCCTAAATTTCAGAGAAACTATCCAGCTAATGCAGACTTTGTTCGTAGACATTCTCACCCTTCTCCAAAAGGCATGAAGAGTGGAAAATGGGCTCCTGCTAAGCTACTCAGTTTTCTGGGTTTCCAAAGCCTACCTTTCCAGACAAACTAGGTGCTGTCTGACTATCCATCTCCTTCCAGCCAGATTCCCCTTTCTCTTCGCCTTTGTTTCTCTTTTCCTGCTTGGCTTCAGATCTCTCAAGATTCTTGGGTTCTGTCAATCATTCATCAGGGGTACTTCATGGTGTGGAAATCCTGCTCTTCTTTAATGGACATTCCTCAACCTCCTCAGGAACAGCTTCCCTTTTTCCCAGAGGTTCTTCAAACTCTCTTGACTCTGGGTACTATTCAAGAGGTGCCTGTGTCCAAGAGGGGGAAAGGGTTCTACTCCAAACCTCCAGACTTTTTCTAGTGCTAAGAAAAGTGGGCACTTGGAGACTTATTCTAGACCTCTCTCATCTTCTTCTTCTTCTGGCATTTCCTGGTTAGGGGTTGCCACAGCAGATCACCTGTCCACTCATGACTGGCAGTGGAGTTTTTATGGTGTCGAGTTGCCAGCCTGGCACTCAACCTTCCACTGAAGGCACACACATGCACGCACTCGCACCTATGGCCAATTTAGAGTATTCAATCCACTTACAACATGCCTTTAAGATGTGGGAGGAAACTGGATCATCTGGAGGAAACCCATGTGACCACAGGGAGGACATGCAGACTCCACACAGAAGGCACCCCAGCCGAGGATCGAAACAGAGAACCTCTTGCTGTGAGGCAGCAACACCAACCGCTGAACCACCACAGCCACCCCTAGACCTCTCTCATCTAAACACTTTTATAAAAGTGCCCTCCTTTTGGATGTTGTCTCTTCAGATTCTGTTTCCTCTCCTGCTTCCTCAGGCCTCTGTGGTGCCTCTAGATCTCAAGGATGCTTATCTCCGTATTCCAGTCCATCCTCTTTTCAGGAAACTTTTACATTTCTCTGTTTCTTCCTGGCATTTTCAGTTCTCTGCTCCTATGATTGCTTTTTGCAGACTTCAAGGGATCCAAATACTTCCTTACTTAGACAATCTGTTGATTCAGGAGTCCTCTCCAGAGACTGTTTTTGCAAAATCTTCATTTGCCATTTTCCATCTTCCGAGCCTGGTGTTCACAACAAATTTCAAAAAGTCTTCTCTGACTCCTTGTCAACATGACCAAATCACCTAGAGCCATATTTTACACCATCAAGTGGCTAGCCTTGCCATGGCATGCAGTCTGTGATCCACGTTCTCCTATCTTGAGGATACTGCACACCACAGTAAATGGCCCAGAGTGGTTGGTCTGTACAACTCTCCCCCATATAGGGCACCATATAGATTCTGTGCTGCTGCCAAAAGCTCCATTCATTGGGGAGCTCAAAATGAAACACTCAGCATGTTTTTCAGAGGTGGGAGAAACCCAACAGAAATACAAGGAGAACATACAAATTACAAACAGACATTGGTCGGAGGTCAGGATCAAACCTTTTACCTTGTGCATGAGAGGTAAAGACCTTAACCATTATACCTGCTGATTTCTTTATGCCACCTGGTGGTTAAGGTGGTTTGGACATGTGCAGAAAAGCAGATGACAATCTGGTGAAGAAGATTTGGGACAGATAGGAAGATGGTAAGAGGAAATGAGGACATCCAGCAAAGAGGTGGATGGATTGGGTGAAAGAAGATCTGCTACAGTCAGGCAGAAGTGTCGAAGAAGGCAGGCATGTGGCATTGAACTGAGAGAGATTATGACAGTTAGCATGATTCCCTGGCCCCAGGGAAAAAATGGGAAAAAGGGGGCTGACATGATGATGATGATGATGATTCTCTGACTCTTTCTCCGGATCATACTTTTCTGGGTTACAGGCTTCAGTCAGTGCCTATGATTGCATCCCTGCCCCCTCCAAAGGCCTTAACTCTTATTTCTTTCTTTCACACTCGCCTTCCTCTGGCTTCCATTATTGCTAGGGGATTTCTGAGAGTTCTGGGTTTCATGGGATCCACCATTCCAATGCTCCCTCTGGCCAAACTAATATGAGAAGGTTTCAGTGGTTTCTGAAGTCAGTGTGGCTTCAACATGCACATCCCCTAGACTTTGTAGTTCTTCTTCTTCCTTGTCTCAGACAGGAACTTCACTGGTGGATTTGGCAGTTGGCTCTGAACCCAGGGATACCTTTTCATCCCCCTCGTCCCTCTCAAGCATTATTCACAGATGCTTCAGATGTGGGTTGAGGTGACTTTTGGCTCCCTAAAAGCATGGGGGTGTGGTTACCTTGTCAGCAGAGGAAGCACATCAATGTGAAAGGGATAAGAGCTCTTCTACTGGCCCTTCAGGCCTTTCATCCTCTTTTCTCTCCACGTCCTCTCAAGGTCTTTACAGACAATACCACAGGGATGTGGTATATCAATAAACATGGAAGAACAAGGTCCTACCTTCTTTGCAGGTTGGCACTTCTGGTATGGGATATTGCTGTCAAGTATCAAGTGACTCTTCAGGTAGTTTATATCCCTTCTGGTCAGAACATTGTGGCAGACAATCTGAGCAGGTCCTTAACTCGGTCCCACGAATGGATGTTTCACAGGGATGTGTTTCTAGACAATATTCACCAGTCGGGTACTCCTCAAGTGGATCTTTTTGTGTCCCTCTGAACAGACAATGTTCTCTGTTTTGTGCCAGAATCCCAGGTCCTCTGGTATGGAAGGTGGACACCCTCTCATTTTCTTGGAAGAGGATGTTTCTTTATGCATTCCCTGCCCTTCCTCTCATTCCGAGAGTCCTGTTCAAGATTCAACAGGATGCTCCCAAAATCTTGTTGGTGAATCCCTTTTGGCCGTGACAGCACTGGCTGCCTCTACTTCTGCAGCTGGCCAGGGGCAGTCATCACAAGTTACCTCACAGGGTGGATCTCCTCATGCAAGACAAGGGGTCTCTCTTCCATCCCCATCTGTCCATGCTTCAACTGACATTGTGGGTGATAGGATTTTGATTCCTCATAAACACCTGTTTTCTGAGGAAGTGCTGGACTACTGCAGGAGGCCAGGAAACCTATTATTAGGAAATCCTACTTATCCAAATGGAAGAGTTTTTCTATTTAGTGTCTGTCTTGGAAACTGAACCCACATACTGGGGATGTTCCTTTGGTTCTCTCTTATTTGTGTGAGTTGCTCAATGCTGGTTTGGCTTATTGTTCTGTTAAGGCCCACTTATCAGCCATCTCTGCTTGTCTGCCTTTATCTCCTCCTTTAGCTTCTAGATGCGAGGTTAAGCAATTCCTCAAATGTGTCCTTAATATTAGACCTCCCAGAATGCCTGTTCCACCTCCCTAGGATCTTAACTTTGTTTTGGAGAAGATGACTCAGGCTCCTTTTCAACCTGCTGTTTCAGCTTCCTTGCAACATTGTTCTTGGAAGAATGTTCTGTTGTTAGCCCTTACTTCTGCAGATGGGTGTCTGAGTTGCAGGCTTTTATGGCCTGTCCTCGTTTTTTGATTTTTCATGAGGACAGGGTGTCCTTATGCACTAATCCCTCTTTTATGCTTAAAGTGGTTAATGAGCTTTCTCTTAATTAGTCTGTTAATCTGCCTACTTTTTCTCCTCTCTGCAGTCTGACAGTGAGAGGGTGATGCATACTTTGGATGTGCATAGGCAACTCAGAATTTATTTGGATCTGACTAAGGCTATTCGTAAATCTAATCAGTTGTTTGTTCCTTTTCATCCCAGATCTTTGGGTCTAGCTATACCAAGCAAATTATTTCTTCTTGGATTTCTAAAGCTATTTCCTTTTGTTACAACTTTCATTGCAAGAGCCTTCCTTCTTCAGTCAAGGCTCATTCTACAAGAGTGATGGCTTCTTATGGTGTTATTTTAAGGGCTTAGACACTAATTTTAATATAATTCTTGAAGCAGCTACCCAGTCTTCTGTGCATACATTTACTAAGAACTACACGTTGGATGGTATCTCTAGAACTAGAACTAGGGCCGGTTTTGCTAGTGCTGTTCTCCATGGCTTCTTAGGGGACTCTTCTTCTCCTTCCCCCTCCCAAATTTCCTCATGAGCGTTTGCACTCTCATGAATGTTAAGAATACTGCAGCAGTGAATGTAAGGACATAGTACAGTTGTATAATATCTTACCATAACGGTAGATGTCCTTGCCTTCACTGTTGCAGTATTCACTCCCTCCCTCTATCCCCCTAGTTGTTTGCTTCCTGGATGTACAGGTTACCTTTTAGGTTCCTTGGACTGGTGTTCCTACTGGAGCACTCAGTTCTGTTTATGGTAAGCCTGAACGTCACCTTTATGCCCTATGTTATGCAAAGAGCATTTGAGTGGCATTCAAGGGGTACCTTTAAATGCAACAGGAAGTCTTTGGTATACTGGTTGGATGATGGGCTTCCATAGCCGGGAATCCTGAATGTTAAGAATACTGCAGCAGTGAAGGCAGGGACACCTACTGTTATAGTAAGATTTTACACAACTGCACTTTTTGCACCTATATGCTCATCTCTAAATTATGAGATCCAAGAGAAATGTGAATACACTATGAAGGGATACTGTTAACTGCAGCAGATATAAGGTAATTATATTTTCTGCATTCCATTTGTACTGACAGATAGTAGGAGCAGAGACAGAAACATTCAGGGAGATTACAATGAATGCTGGTGACAAATCTTCTTAAATGCCTACTTATTCAGTTTTCACACCTGTGTTCAGGGAAAACTAGGTCTCACTATATCAAATCTTGCCAATCTAACCTCAGAAAACTTGCAACTGCACAGCAAGGTCACAAACCTGCTTGAATCTTATCAAAGACATTCAAAGTAGGCAGCAACAAACACTTTAAGAAAGCACCCCCCCTCTTTAAATCAGGTGTGGCTGTAAATCAACTTGGTTAAGGAAAAAAGAGAAGATTTAGAATGCTATAATCACAGAGATAATGTCAGAATTATAGGCCTGTGTAAAGATGATATGGTACTGCTGTTTGAGAGACAATTCAATGTGATTTCTGAACCATCCCATGCATACATCTCAACTGTCCAGATTTTTGTAGAATGTCCAAATTTCTTCCTCATAATTTTGGTCTGTTCCTCATACAAATGGTGGTTTGCTGGCAAATCACTGAGGAATGAATTCAGTAAATAATGACAAGTGTTTGCGTTTCTAACTTCATATCCTTCAGAAAATACATGCTAACACAAATCCTGTTATTCTAGAAACAGTCTAATTTTATAAGAGCAATATGTAAAATATGTCCCTATTTTTGGGCCTTTGTTCTCACATTATTTAGGCTTTGTACAGATTTCTTGCATTAAGAGGTTGAGAGGTATTACCCCATGTATTCTTCTACAGGTTGAGTATAAATAGATTTGGGAGACAGTGGAACACTGATAGGCATCACCAATTTATTTTTCAATTTCATTTGTATCCAGCTAGAATGCAGATTATCTGCAAAGATGCTCAACTAAAAGGCTTGGTCTTTGCAGACTATGAGGTGTGTGTTTCAGAGGGCTTCTTTACTGCCGTTTAAAGAAAACACGACAAATAAAGTCCTTTGCCCTGGAGTCTCAGACAAAGGAGTATATTACCCAAGGTACTTTATCATTGCACGTTAATGCTTGTATGGAAATGGGTCTCATCCATAAATGTTATGATTATGTAGATGCACTGAATTTATAGAAGGACCTCAGCAATGAGATCTAGTGGGTGTAAAATCCTGATCATGTGTTGGTAGCACTTTTATCAAAAGATGGTACAGGAGCATAAAGTGTCTTACCATAGCTATAGATATTGTGAACACGGACTCTCATTATCCTCCCACTGAATCATGAAATGGCTGTCTTTCCACTAGCTGCAACATGATTATCCCAGGAGGTGGTAAGCAGTCCCCAAGACTCCATGTAAGAGTCCTACTAGAAAAGAAGCATTTTTTTCAGTTACCAGTGGAATTACATTGGGAGAAGCAAACAATAGATGGGGGGGGGGGGTGACCAACAAAAACATTTAAGTAGACAAAATCACTTTTAATAATTTTATAGATAAATATGAGGTATCTTTAGTTGAATTACTACTGATATTTGAAAGGAAATCTAGAATTTTAGGAATATTTTTGCTTTGTAAACCTAGTGCTATGTTAATTTTATCTTGAATAAATTCCTTACATGTATGTTATCTACAAACTGTTATTATCCATACTGAATCTGGCTTTCATATAATCAGGCGAGTGCAATTTATTTCCATTTAGAAATTGATGCCTGTATGTCAAATTACTATTCCTTATATCAATCATTTTTTTGCATTAAAAGAAATTAAGCATCCATTAGTAAATGCTATTAGAAAAAGTATTATTTGTAAATTTTTAATTAAATAGTTTGAGTCCATAAATCTCTTGAATATTAAGAGAACCTGTTTTTTAAGAGGTGAAGAGCATATTTATGTTTATCATTCAATATATAGGGTCGGATTCACAAAACCTCCGTGTAAGACTTAATATGTCTTACTCGGAGGCTGCAGTTGAACGGTATGACATCAGCGTGCCATGAATATTCATGAGGGCACGCTGACTCATCCGTAACTCTTACACGGACTGAGTAGGCAAGCAGGGGGCATGTCCGACTGCCGAGCAGTCTAAAAGTCCACGCCCCTGCAATGTTTTAAAAAGCATAATGTCAACAGACAAGAGCGAGTCCGCTCAAATGTACTTGAACGCAACACCACACTCCCTGACACTGTAACCCCCCATCAGAGTTATAAAACAGAAAAAATTAATTATTTTTTTTAAATCCACAATATAGCTGCCCGTATTTGCGCTTGTTTGCACGGGTGTGCCCATTGCTTAACCACAGTTAGCAATTGTGACATTGAAGAGCATATAAAAACTACTTATGCAAATTAATCCAAATAGCAATAGTGTAATGGTAGAGCGTATGCACAAAGAGAAGGCATTCATGGTTCGAGTCCCACCACTCCCCTTCTTATTTATGTTTTAAATCAGTATTTGAAATAATACCAGACAAATATGATTAAAATTTTATTAGCAGTGACATGGCCAATGTATCAGCGAACAAAATATATATTTTTAAAAGACCCAGAGATATAATAGCCTGCCATTAAGCAATATTTTACACAGCTAAACACAGGTGCCCATAGTTTAATAGCACTATACCCATCTAAACAGAGGTGCCCATAGTTTAATAGGGCTTTATCCAGCTAAACAGAGTTGCCCATAGTTTAATAGCACTTCACCCAGATAAACAGAGTTTCCCATAGTATAATAGTGCTTTACCCAGCACGATAGAGTTGCCCAACATTTAAAAATGCTTTACCCAGTGCAATGTGTTTGCGCGGACGTGCGCACCACGCCAACCAGGGAACCGTAGGGCACAGGGGAGCAATGTAGAGCTAAGTTGCTTAAATGCAGCCACACCCCCTAACCTGTCTAGACAGTATTAAAATAAAAGAATGACAAAGTTTGAACCCAGGACCCTTTGCATCATAATCAAAGTACAGAACCACTAAGTCATGACAACATAGGGGAAACAGCCACTATTAACATACATAATCTTAGGAATGGTAGTTTAACCATTACTAAGCAGGTCTGTAGTCAGCCAAGAATTTTACAAAATGGCCAATCACAAAAATGTGCGGGAAATGCGGAATATTTAAGCCCCACAGGCGGGAATACATGCCATAACTGATTGTAGCTCACATCTGCGGTCAGAATGTCTGGTGTTGGAGAGGAAGTGCGCTTCCGAGCGCAGAGATGGGGCACTGAGGAGTCCAAATACATGGTTTGGTGCCTAGTCCACCATCACGAGGCAAGACTCCTGCAGGGCCAGTTCCAAGGGACGGAGTACAAGGCAGAGGCTTGGAACCGGTTAGCTCGTGACCTCACCAGTGCCACAGGCATTCCCCGGACTGGTGAGCAGGCTCGTCACCACCATGCGGACCTGAAGAGACGAAAGGAGGACCGCCTGAACCAGTGGATACAGGAGGCCCGTGGGATGCGGGATGCCCCACAACTGAGTATGTAGCCATGGAATGCAGTATGTAAGGATTTAAAATGGAGTATGTATAACGGATAGGAATGTCTCAATATCCCTTCATTTACTTTACAGCTGCAGGTGACCGTGTTACAAATCAGCAAGCCTATGAAGATAGGCTGCTAAGGCTGTGCCACCAGGCAGGTTAGTGATTATTCTGCATGTATTGTTATATAAAATATGGGAGAGAGCATGAAAGAAAGTGTTATAGTCCAATAATACAGCCATAAAATGGACTGAATAAGTCCTCTGCATGTACTGTCAGATAAAAATGTTAGAGAGGTAGAAAAAGAGTGTAGCAACCCATTTAGAAAGGTAACAAATGTTTGGAATAATATCTCTGCAGGCACTGTCATATAAAATAATATGTAAGTGAGCCTGAAAAAAGAGTGTGCTAACCTATTAATAAAGGTATAATATGTCGTGAACATGTCTGCCATATATACCGTTAAAACAAATAAAGGAGTGAGCCTGTGGAAAAGTGTGTAATGTCATTAATAAAGGTCTAAAACCCAGAGTGTGTCTGTTTCACTTAGTATGAAATGTTGTTGTACCCTTGCATTATACAAATAGTAATGTGTTAGAAAGTGCTGGCAACCCAGAGTTCTGCAGTCCCATCTAAAGTGGGTGATGGAAGTGCTAGTAGCTGCGAAGTAAATATACAGTCCTCAACAGTCAGTTACTGGCTGGCATGCATAAGTAAATCTGGCACACGAGTAGCATGCAAATATGTTCCCCAGAAATGTAAGTGTGCTTCAATAAATGCAGGGTTCTGTACAATTAGAAGTGAAAATGTCATGTGAAAACATCCAGATATGTAGATAAAGAAATATAAATGCAATCATGAAATATGTAGCAGTAACATCTGCATCCTGGACAGTTAGTATGTGAGATATAGATCAAGTATAGATTGAACTAGCCAAACCCATTACACAACCTAATGCATGGTGGCAAGTGTAATAATACATGTAGGGAATATACACCTGCAGTCACTAGGAATGTAGTGTAGAGTAAAAGTGTTTATAAGATGTTAATGGAGGTTTTTTTCTACACCCTACTGTTTGTGCATAAACCATGCAATTCTGCACCTCAATGGGTATGTGTAATCTTAAATATTTGTCAGGATATATGTCCTATTGTTCCATAAATATTTGCACTAATGTTGATGCATGTGCCCTGTTCAAACACCACGTTCATGGTGACCTGTTGCTACCAATCATCCCTGCATGCGGTTGGAATAACCACTGTTGTTCAATATATGCATGTGTTATGTTTGCTGTTCAACTGTTGGAACTGTGGTGTGTTGGGTTAATGGGAATATTACTGCACGCTGTTACAACTAATCTGGAATGCTGTTGTTTATGTTGCGATGAAACACACCAAATCACAGAATGTATGGGAAGGCCGGTCCCAGCGGACCCACCTGTCCCTCCTCAGTTGGCGAGTGCACCTGGCACCAGTGGCTCTGGTGCCCAGCCCGGACACCCCTCCTCCATTGGCCCTGTGCCACCTTCGGGTGGAAGCACTGCAGGGGATGGGGCTCATCCCCCCCGTGCAAGCGTGGGCAGAGAACGGCCACCCGTCACCCTTCGAAGGGTCCGGACTGTGGTGCGTAGGGAGATCCAGCTTTCAGTCGCTGATCCCCTATGCCAGCTTGAGGCGAGAGTGGCGCATCTCACGGGTGAGCCTGCCCATCCTACTCAGCCCCCAGCATAGCCACCCCCCGGGGCTGTGAAGGTGCAGTGGTGACTGCCCATGGGTGGGGATCTCAGTTCCACTGTTACCATCTGTGGGCTCATGGGCTTGCGATTTCCAAACAACCTTCCCCATCAATTGTGTTCACCTACCCCATGTGTCAAATTCCGCCCCTGTATGCGTCTTGTTTGTCTTGTCTGTTTACCTCCTCAACCTACCTCCCCAAATATACCTATTTCCCCTACCTCACTTACCACTCTCACCTGAAAAAAAACAAAAAAAAAAAGGGCAATCTGTACCCGAAAAAAAATTATGCCCCATACATAGCTTCCCATTTTGCACACATGTCCATAGGACACGTACACCAATAATTCTAATTGGCAGTGCAACAAACTATGTTGTCCTCACCCCTCTCTTAGGGGTGGAAGGTCTCAAAACTCACTCCAAATTTTCAACATATGCACAGCTGTTGCTGTTAAAGAAATGGGCAGCTATGTGTTTTCCATACACCCTTCCTGCACATCCCGAGCTTGTTTTCCTACTGTCTGTCCCTCTCTGTGCCCCCTTTTTTCACCACTTTCCTGTCACCCCATTTTCTTTTCTTTAAAAGAAATTAGCGTGGGGGTTAGTGGGAGTAAG
>NC_056728.1:993522833-993642833 GCF_019279795.1 Protopterus annectens
CAGGTAATGCTCATCTGTGTCGGCATACATCTGTGTGTTGTATGTATGTCTGATGTGTGTTTAGTGATGCCTGTACCATGCCCGCAATGACATGTGTGTTACAGGGTATGTGTGTGTACCTAGCAACATGTATACTCTATTACAGCAGTATGCCAGCTATATTAACAACCGTGCACATATGTTAGGTAGGGGTATGGCATCAAAGACTATGGTGGTTTACCAGTAATACTGTAAATGTACATGACATTCATTGCATTGGATGACATATTTCTTCATGCATTAGCTTGATATATACCCCTGGGGTGAGGTTGTGCATTGTATCCCAAACAGTGTGCCAAATACTGGTGTATACTGATGTGTTATATGGAGTGTTGCAGGCACTGTCAGCCAGTTGTGGGCTGAGCACTGATATGTGGTATTGAATGTGTGCATCCTCTGATAGACAGATAGATGCTATATATGGCAGTTAAGTGATATCTGTACTTCATAATGTTAAGTGTGCCACATGACATGCTCACACATATCATTTAATTGTCTTCCAGGGTTATGGCTCATCAGCGTAATCCATCGTATTCAGCTGCAGAGGAGCAGGAAATTCTGAACAGCCTGGTGAAGCACTATAACCTGCTTTTTTCCAGGGCCAGCCAGCACCAGCATGACCGTACTGCACTGTGGCAAGACCTTGTTCGCCGGGTAAATGACATAGGTATGCATAACCGGACATATGAGCAGGTACGCCATCACTGCAGTGATTTAATTAGACATGTCCTGCGGCATGTGTCTGATATCCATAGGCAACAGCTTGCCACAGGTGGTGGGGCGGCCATACATCCCCCACTCACCAAAGTGGAGGAGCTTCTTCTAAGCGTGGTGGGTCCTGGCCTACAGCAGCAACAGCCTCACACATGTGTCATCATGGAGGCCGGAGCCACCCAGCAGGATGACATGGAGCGTGCAGGTAATACGCCCTAGCTGTAGACTACTGTTACCTGTATTGTTAGACTATGCATATGTGAGATGTGTACTGTGTGTTTAGCAGTTGTTCTGCCAAACGTGTGCAATACTGATATTTTGAATAGTATCCGTACACCTGTGACTGTTGACTGTTGTTCCACTGTCATTTAGCACACTCACAATAACAATGCCACAGTTGTGGCCACTGACAAACTGTGTCATATTCTTCTAGGTCCCTCTGGTGTGACAGCAGGGCAGACAGTACATGCTGGTGAGTGTGTTAACACTTTAATATTGGTAATGAAATGTGCATGTCATAGGTGAGGTGTAGGCCATGTACACGTAACACACCTACAGATAATGCATGCTGTGCATGTTTGCTGTGAGACATCAATCATCTCAGTAAAGTCAGTAGCTGCCTCGATCACATGCAATGCACAGTGCAGCAGACACAATTGTGGCAACACTGTACTGCACATTGGATATGCATAGTTGCTACAGCTGTACACAACAGAACACATTTATCATATGCAGTACAAGAAAACATGCTACATTTGACATTGCCACACACCCGCTGTAAGGTCACACTTCAGTATCCCACATGTCATGCACACACACATGATGTACCTCAGGGGTAGAGGCCTATTAAAACTTTAGACTTACCAGAAGCTTTTTCTTTTGGTATCGAAAGAGCCCATAGATCTATATCTAATTCTAACTCTAACAAAAAGTATCCTAGGTCAGTTATAGTTAGATTTCTATCATCTTTTGATAAAGAGATGGTACTTAAAACTGCTTGGGCTAAAGCACCTGTTAAAATTAATGAGACAACTGTGCGTTTTGACAATGACTATTCTTCCTTGGTAATAACTAAAAGAAAAGTTTTCCTCCCATTAATAAGAGAGCTTAAGAAAGCACAGTTTAAAACCTACCTTCTGTTTCCTGCCAAACTTAAAAATCTTTCTTCCTGATGGCCCTAGAATCTTTGAAGACTTAGACTCTGCATTGCTGTTTATCAAAAAAATAAGATTTTGGATAAAATAGAGGAAATGGAATGGGCTAGTCCTTCATTAAAGAGGTTGGCAACAGAAGCTTCATGGAAGACTTCAGAGAAGAAAAAAAAGACTAAAAAACAAATGACTTGTTCTATGTTTTTTCTTTTTCTCTCTCTCTTTTTTCTTCACTATTAATCTTTTTAAATACAGTTACTGCATTTTCAGAAAGCCATAAATATTCTGAAAAAGATTTAATCAAAGTTACTTTCTGTGTACAAAGAATTGTTTTTGTTTAATAAATAGTCAAAATATCTGAGGAACTAATAACAAGCTATCAATCAATCTGTTTCTCTTTGTGACAAAGAGACTTAAGGTTAGTAATTAGATACATTTATTTTTTTTTCTTTTATTTTAAATAATGACATTCTTTTTAGATTATGCATTTAGTAAGGGGTGGGGGAGGGCAGGTAGAGAAATGTAATGAAAATATGATAAGTGGAATAATAACTTATTAATTCCTTGTAAAAAGTATATATGTTGTTTAAATACTGTTGCTAACTATTTTTCCATGATTCTATTGCTCATACTTGTTTACAAATAACCTGTCATGCTTTAATTATTAATAATTCGAACTAAATGGTAGTAAATAATATGTTTCATATCTATCTTTATTAATATATACAGCAAGCTATATTCCAATGTAGATACTTTTTATAGCTTCCTTTTTTATTTTTTTATCTCTTCTCTTACTTTCTTTTATTTTCTATTCTCTGTTTTTTTTTTCTCTCTCTCTCTCTCTCTCGCTTTTTCTTTCATATAGGTACATTTACATGCTTTTGATAATTCTGATACAGTAAATAATAAGATGTGTATAAAAATTGAATAGGGACTTAAAAAATTAGTTGTATTATATACTAATAACTGTGGGCTTAGTTTCACTGTCATAGAGGCTGTAATAACTTATAAATTACTTTGCGAAGGTTTTGCTCTGTTTAGTTTCATTTATATTGCTAAATGAATGTCAGTCACTTGTATTTATTAAAATTCCCGCCAGAATGTTAAGGGAGACAATTTGGGATGTGGGTTACTTCATGCATAGTGTCCTCGAGTTGTTTTAAAAGCTTCAACACTCAGAATGCACGCAGAGAAGCTGAATGCCGTCAATTTGAACTTTGACCTCTGAATTCACACTGACACATCGCAGATTCAAGGAGAACACTCTACCAGGAAGTAGAACTGCTGCAAATGCAACTCTGCAATGGAAAATTAACTTTATTACATTTAAATGTGAGTTATTTTTTATAACTATTTACTTATTTGTGTTATAATTTATAAAATATGAAAGTTATAATGATTTTAAATGATTCAGTATCCCATAGTAAACAAATGTGATATTTTAGAAGGCACAGAAAGTAAAACATATATACATATGTTTTTGAAAGTTTACTTGACTGCAACACATTATTGTATGTATGTACTTATGATTTAAACATATACAATGTTACAATTCATTTGACTTATCTAACTGATAAGCATAAATATTATTATGATTTTATTTTAGAAGAAGTTGTCATGTGACATATTTTAAAGCAGCAGTTCAGATATATAAAATACAGATGGCTTTCTTCACAACAATGCAAGTATATTTGGGAATTTATATAGTTATGTAGTATGATTTGTAACCAATTTTATAAACATAAATATTTTATTTTACTGGCAATAATGAGCATGAGAAAAAAGCTTTGATGCAAGTGGTTTAAAGTCTATTAGAAGCTGTTAACTGCATTAATATGACAGAAAACAGGTACATTTTTTTTGTTTTTTTTTTTCTTTCTCTCTCTCTCTCTCTCTCTCTCTCTCTCTCACTTCTTTTATTTCTCTCTTTTTTCTTGGTTCCTAATGTCAAGTCTATTTGAATGCTATTTGATTATAAATGTATTATATTAAATAGATGTATATAGAAGTATGAATTGTTTTTAAAAGTTTCTATTTGTTTATATGATGCTGATTTATCAAATGTTTAGTTTTGTCTTACTAGATAATCTAATTGAATGATGTTAATTTTAGTTAATAATAACTAGTATTAAATTGATAAGGTGGCAGCTGAGGTACTGCTGCTTAGGGTAGGGGGTTAACTTGAGTAGTATGTGCTACTCAAAGTTGAAGTTTTTAACTCCAGGCTGGGTGCAAGGTTTAATCCTTATATTATTTTTTTTTGTTTACTGTTGTTTGTATATAGTTCTGACATCCACAATATATTTTGTAAGCTCATTGTCACTACAAACAAAATTGAAGCTTATACAAAATCCCATAAGAGTCTCAATAAATACAGCTATATTTAAAGGTACACATAAAGGAGGAGGTATAACATTACTTGTTTTGTTAATTGTTATTTTGATTATAAGTTTTATATGTTTTAAAAATGCCAAATGACTTCTCTTAAAGGAATTTCTTTGAACATTAACGGACTGAACAATCCATGTAAAAGGGCAAGCTTAATGAGATACATTAATTTACACAAGGCTAACTTAGTATTCCTTCAAGAAACACATCTCTTGAAAAAGGATATTGATAAATTAGCCACTAATAAATATACAGTATTAGTTAGTTCAGAGCACACTCAGAAAAAAAGAGGAGAGGCTAGTTTATGGAATAACAGTATGCCCATACCTAAAACTATTAAGTCTTATGAAGATGATAAAGGAATGTTCTGTATGGTTACAATACAAATTAATGGAAAGACATATACATTAATCAATGTATATTGGATACCAGGAATTGGTATTAATACAGTGAAATACCATCTTAATAAGATCATATCATTCTCTATAGGAGATATTATTTTAGCAGGTGACTTTAATTGTATCCTACATGAAAAAGATACTACTACTATAGGAAAAAGGAAAATTACATCTAATGCAAAACACTTAAAGGACTTTGTTAATTCTTATCATTTAAATGATATCACTAATCAGATAGACTCAAAATCATTACCATACACCTTTTTTTCTAACAGATATAAAACTTATTCAAAAATAGATAGAGTCTTTATGTCTAACCATATGGTAACAGAATTAATAAATTCTAAAATCATTTTGTGTCCTATATCAGATCATAATTCAATTGTCTTTGAGTTCATGATAAAAAGTACTTACAATGTTCAGATCAAAAGGATACCAGCATATTTAACTCAACTAAAAGACTATAAAGATTATATACTTTCAGAAGTGCAACATTTTTTAGAAATAAACAATACACCTGAAGTCTCCATTGTTTATGTTTGGGATGCTTTAAAATCATATCTATATGGACAAAGTATGAGATGGTATAATAATAAAAGGAAATCTTGGGATAAGGAATTATTAGATATTCAAAGTAAATTAGACTCTTACAAGCATAATAATAAAGAAAATATTATGGACAAAAAAGTCATTGAAGAAATAAACAAACTAAATGAGAAATACAAAGAAATTTTAACTCATAAAGTTAAAATAACTTTAGAGAAATACAAGTTTTTGTCTTACCCAATAAGCCCCAAATACTTACATAGACTTAAAAATAAAACAAAAAGGTTGAATAAGTAAAATCATATTAAAGAAATTTTCTCTCTAAGGAAAAAGAAGAATGTTTCTAGTCTACCAGGAATATTAGATGAATTTAGAAATCACTTTCACAAAATTATTCATAATAACATTAACGTGGAACCTATAGATAAAATAAAGGAATTTATAACTACAAACATGAATAAAAAACTTAATAAACAACAAACTAAACTATTGGATAAAAGTATTTCATATACAGAGGTTGTTACACAAATAAACAAGCTTAAATCAAACAAAGCACCAGGTAATGATGGTATTATACCAGAGATATATAAAATTCTTTCTAAAAGTGCATACTCATTAATACATAAGGTTTTTATTTTGGCCCAAAATGAGCTAATAACTCCCCTATCTTGGCAATACACATTTATTTCACAAATTGTAAAACCCAATAAAGATCCAACTAGATGCACTTCATATCGACCCATTTCATTACTTAATGTTGATTATAAAATGTTTATGAGTATTTTTGCTGATAGATTGAAGACAATCATCCCAGGCATTATAGATATAGATCAGACAGGCTTCATTGTAAATAGAAACACTTTTGACAATATTAGGAGGACTCTAACATTAATTGATTTTGCAAATAGGAGAAAGAAAGATTTAACACTCATTAGTCTAGATATAAGTTCAGCATTTGATTCAGTAAGTTGGGACTACTTGTTTACCTTACTAAAGTGCACAAACTTCTCAGATGCATTTGTAAACCTAATTGAACATCTATATAAAGGTGCATTGGCTTATATTAAGATAGGAACATATGTCTCACAAAAAATACCCATCTTAAAAGGTACAAAACAAGGGTGTCCACTTTCTCCACTATTATTTACTTTAATAATGGAGCCTTGGGCTAATCTGATCAGAAACAGTACTGATATAGAGGGATTTGAAATAGATGAAAATACAACATCTAAAATTCAACTTTTTGCAGATGATGTTCTAATTACATCAGCAGGATATAATTCCTCTATGCAGTCCCTATTTGATAAAATGATGAGTTTTAAAAATATTTCTGGTTTAATATTCAATGAAGAATAAACTAAAATACTACCTATATATACATGAAAAAATGTTCTCATTAGTGATTTTAGTAAATATATACCCAATTCAGGTCAGATAACTCATCTAGGTATAATATTAACTAAAGATATCAAATCTATTATACATAATAATTATAATACCTATCATCTTAATATACAAAATCTTTTTAATACCTGGAATAATATGTTTTTTACTATGGAAAAGAGACTTACAATTATTAAAATGATAATATTCCCCAAGATATTATATTTAATACAATCAATAATACTCCCACCTACAAAAATAATTATCAAGAAATTGAATACATTAATGTTAAACTTCCTATGGGCACCTAATAGACCTAGGATTGCATTAAAGAAACATACCAATAGCTGGTCTCAAGGGGGCATTTCTTTTCCAGACTTTAACTTATATACTATCTCTTCTATTATAAAAGGTATTACTTTGTTAATAGATCAGTCATATGTTGCAAAATGGAAAGATTACTGGGAACTAATTAGTGTTCACTTCATGAAAATCTCTTTAACTCATAAAAATATGATTGTAAATAACTCCATGCCATGGTTACTAAAAGAATTTTGCACTTCACCTATTACACCAAAATATATAGTTAGTTATCCATTAAACATTATTATTAGTTATTGTAATTTTATATTCATGCATCCTAAGTATAAGGAATGGAATTTTATTATATTCCCTATAAAGTATACACGTGGTATGCTTTTGTCATCTACTTCTGAAGGAACTCATTCAGTTACAGACAATGATCTAAAGTACTGGTATCAGTTGCTATCTGATAATAAAGTTAAAAATTTAGATATTTTAAAACAAGAATTTGATCTGAGAGAAACTTGCTGGTTAGAAGTTCAGACCTTTAGACAACATCTCATTAATAAAATTGATTTAATGTCTATAACAGTTAAAGAATCTATTCCAACACTGATTGATTACTTGATATTAAATGTACAACATAAAGTTTCTGATAAAGGTAAACTTTCATACATACATAAAATTATTAGAGAAGAAACTTATTACAATGTAGATACCTACTGGAATTATTTCACTTCCATTAATGGTGAATTACCAAATCAACAAGATAAACAATATATATTGGAATCTGCCTATAAAACTACTTCTCCCATTATCTGGAGACTTTTTACTTGGAAATTTTTACATAGATCCTTTTATACACCTTTGATGATGAATAAAATAAATAATAAAGACAATCTATGTAAAAGGTGTAATGTAGAAATTAATGCTGATTGGGCACATATGTTTTATGACTGTATAAAAATTGAAAGAATATTGGAAGTCAATCAATGATTTTTTGCAGACTCTTTTTACAGATAATTTTATTATTTCTAAATCTCTTATATTATTCAACACTCCTGGACCTCAAAGTGTTAAAAAAGTTAAGCTTCCCTTGTTATGGTCTATTCTAGCAGTGGCTAGAAAAATAATAACCAGAAATTGGATTTCAGATACACCTCCTTCTTTTAATCAATTTAAAAATGTTATGACTGTCGTGTGCCATATGGAATTGATGACAATAAAATCAAGAACTACTAGAAAAACATCTTATTATGTTATATGGGATAACTTACAAAATTTGTTAAAAAAATCTTAACTTCAATAGCATGATATTTTAGTTTAATTAATTGATTTGATTGTAGTGGATGTCTTTGTAAATACTTTGGTTATTTTATTGAATGTTATAACCATTTCTATTTTAATTACTTGTATAAAATTGTTATGATATTTACTTGTATGTTAAAAATAATAAACTTGTTTAAAAAAAAAGGGTATAGGCCTATCATGGGGCTGTGCAACACTCTGTAACACATAACACAGTCATGTTAGGCAATGCTCCCTACTGGGCACCTGGCACACCCATGTGCAAGGTGGCTGTGTAATTGTGAACGTAGCCACGGCATTGCAGTTCAGGTACAGCATGCTAGGCAGTGGTCTTGCACACATTAGTAGCTGTGAGTGACCAGAAGATGCATGTTGATGATGGCACAGGGTACTACACCCCATCCAGTTACAGTGACCACAGTACTACTTATAGCAGTCATTGCTTTGCTCCTCAATGTTATGTGTGTGCAAACATACGCACCTATACACAATATGCATAGCATGTTGTCTGTGTGCTTACATATGCCAGTATACACAATATGCACAGCAGTCACCATCCACACAAAGTGTCACATATATGTCCTGGTATGCTAGTGGGTGTATAGGTCACTTGACACACATTGGGTATGTCTGGTGTTTAATGTTGTAGTCGTGTAGCATGCCATGCCATGTCTGGCACCCACATATCTGCAATATGTCCCACACTCACCATAACCACTGTACACTGGCCATGTCGAGCATTGGGATTCCTTCACGTCAACATGCACCGCACATCCCATGTGCATACATAGCATGCATGTGCTACACCCGTGCCCACTATTATCTGATATGGACACAGACACTGCACTCAGACATGGATATCTATGTGTCACACAGATAACACATGCAGCCATGGCATGTATACTTGTGAGTGATGGTGCACAGGGCATTGCAGAGCTGATAATACCTGCACAGCAATGTTGTGTCCATGTACACATTGTGTTCCAGGGTGTAGCCAATCACTGAACAACTACACAGTTGTGTCAAAGCCATGTATACTGCCATTTAATAGGGGCTTCTACACTTGCACTGCATGGTCTTGTGCAATGCATATTCTGCATGCTGACACGTGTGTGGTGACTGTCTACCTTGTGATACTGATACCCACCTTCACCCACTATAGAGTATGTGTTGGATTGCTGGTATGTGTGTGCATGTGCTGTAGTGAGGTGTGTATTAGTGTTCATGTGTGCATGTGTGCATGTGTTCATGTGTGCATGTGTGCATGTGTGCATGTCTCCATGTGTGCATGTGTGCATGTGTGCATGTGCAGACCGTAAAGTGTGTTTCATGTCTTCCTCTCACAGATGCTGAGTTAGGGGTTGGCGAAAGCAGCAGGCAACCTGAAGCCACTGCCAGGAATAGTGGTGATGATGACACATGCATATTGGCACAGGAAGATTTGACAGGGTCTGTCATTGGTCCGCCAATCGACAGTACACAGCGTTCAACCCCATCTATGTGCACACTCATACTGTCAATACATCCCTCACCACCAATGGCCATAGGCGAGGGACAGCATACAGTTGGCATTGACCAGGAGAGTGTGGTACCCATGGCACTTGCATCCCCTTACAGCAGCCATAGCCGTAGGCCTGGAATGGTACCACATAGGCGGGGGTCCAGGGGTTCTCGGGGGAGCACCACTGGTCATATTGTCCCTGGCAGGCATGCCCTCACAGGTCTTATGATGACCAGTATGTTCCGGGCTGTAATGCAGGCTCAGCCATGTATGGAACAGTACACCAGACAGGGACATAGGGCGCAAAGGGCACATTACACCGCTATCAATGACAGCATCCGTGACCTTGCCGGTGCCATCCGAACTTACACCAAGGTCATTGATAGACATTGCGGGGAGACAAAAGATGCCCTCCACAGCATGTCTTCCATGAGCCAGGACCAGGCAGGACGGTTGCGATGTCAACGAGGATGCATGCCAGCAACAGCAACAGCTGGCAGTGGTCGCAGATGGCCCACAGATCACAGCTGCTCCCGTAATGGCAGTTCCAGCCCCAGCAATGCTGGGGCTGGCCTGTCCATTGACCGTCCCAGTAGACCACGTGCACGTGGCTCTGGCCAGTCCCAGGAGGGACATGGGTCCAGTCATCATACCTCTGCTTCTGATGACAATACCCAGTCAGGGTTGGTACCTGATACTGTCCGTAGCACCTCTGCTAGGCACAGGTACTGTGTCTGTGGCCAGAGACAGTGATCTGTACAGCCTAGCAGGTACAGTCTGTGGCTGTCCCACAAACTACCGTATATGGCAGCCACATGGTGGAGCTGTGTGCATGCAGACACACACACATTGACCAAACAACTAGGGCTCACACATACACACACACATTACATCAACATTGGCCCATGCTGTACTGTTGTCCCTCACACACACACACACACACACACACACACACACACACACACACACACACACACACACACATGTCGATTGGATGGGTCAATGCCAGGCTCTGGCAAACAACATAATGCCCTGTGCATATGATGATACCTGTGTCATCTCCTGTCATCTGCATCATTGACGGAGGGACAGGCTGACATGGTGCTGATGCACAGGGTGATACTATAACAGTGTAACAGTAATAGCAAGTTGTCAACAAGGAAGTGTAACGACATCCTTGTAGGTATATCTGAGCAGACATTATGCATCAAAGCTCTGATTGTCAATGAAGCATTGTTTACTCCACTTTTAGGTCTGAGTATGTATTATCCACCCATGTGCCACTTGGCTGAAGTGTAATGTGTTGCCAGCATGTGTTAGTGAGTGGACAGTACATGTGTGATGTGTGCAGTACAGATTAGCAAGCGTACATCTGAGAACATGGTGGGTGCGCACTGTCTGCTTGTAAGTGCACAGTGTTCACACGGGACATGTGGCATACCCTGTCGTACACATTGTTAACATTTCATAGTATCTTTCAATGGCCAGTATGCATTCTACTACAGTTATGTACTAACATGGGTAGACATGCGTATGACATGGGTTGACACTATGCTGTGTGTGATACCGTTAATATCTGTCAATGACTTGCGGTCTGGTAGTATACACAACCTCAGCAGCATCACTATAAGTAATCATTGGATGATGCCCTGACAAATGACACACAGTAGTAGGGAACCCAGTAACAATTGGGATCTTTCCAGTGCTACACTATAACACTAACCAGTGGTAATGACCGCCACCCATTCCTGTAACCACACCTGTTTGGCATACAGCCCCCTTAGGTACATGCAGACACACTAGGGATGTGTTCATCCAAATTTGGAAATGCATGGATTGGCCTACAATGCATTCCCTGGATGGGACGTATATCCTACACAAGGGTATCATACAGACAGATACCTGTTGTCTGATACATGCTGTATAGCAGTAAGCCGACTATGGCATAGTCATCCTCATGTACTATACATACTATCCTGTCAGTACCACACAGGTGGCAGCCCTCATCATGTATGTTGGGTACCAATGTGTACATACAGCCTCATCTTATGTCATGTGTCCCTTGGTATCCACATATCCATAGGTATTGTGGAGTCCCAAGATGTATCACATAAGACATTAGAGGCCTGAATGCATATCCACAAGGCAGTCATACACCTATAAAGACTGTCCATTCTTGGCAGTCTTTGTTGTGTATTACCATGTCTGACATATACCCCAGGCATATACCCTCACTCACACTACTCTTAAGTAACTGTCATGGGTGTATGTGCCACAGATGACCTTGGCCACAGAGCACAACAGTGGACGGCCTTGTCACATACATACATATGTGACCTATGATCTGAGAAGCAGCGGCACAAACTGTCAATGGAAACAAATGTATTCATGTAGTTTGCAGGCTTCACACCTATGTACTGATTGAGAGGACATGTACACATATATATTTGCCACGCAGATACGTGATGTGTGCAATGCACTTACTGTTATAATCATACTATGTCATACCATAGTAAAAGCAAAACCCACACCGCATTGACCAACAGTGACACACACACACACAGTCAGCATTTGCAGAATTCATACTCCTACCTAGCTATGTTATGATATTAGAGATCGATGCATTAACATGGCGTGCTATCTGCTTTACTGCATGGTTTCCCTTCTCCGGCTGTATTTGTAGGATGGTGACATCATCAGTCTTTCCAAAGAGGAATGTACCTCTTTTAGTGAGTTTTCCCAGTCTCCAAAAAGGGGACACCTCTCAAAGGAAACTGCACACATACACACACACACACACACACACACACACACTGTTTGCAGATTTCAAACCCCTGCCTAACTATGTTATGATACATAGAGAGAGAGATGCATTAACATGGCGCGCTATTTGCTTTACTGGCTGGTTTCCCTTCTCCTGCTGTATTTGTAGGATGGTGACATCATCAGACTTTCCAAAGAGGAGTGTACCTCTTTTAGTGAGTTTTCCCAGTCTCCAAAAAGGGAACACCTTTCAAAGGAAACTGCACACATTCAAACACCCCCTGTTTGCAGGATTCAAACCCCTAACTTGCTATGTTATACTACGAGACAGCAATGCATTAACACAGCACGCTACCTACTTTACTGGGTGGCTTTCCTTCTCTGGCTGTATTTGTAGGATGGTGACGTCATCAGTTTTTCCAAAGAAGAATGTACCTCTTTTACTGTGTTTTCCCAGTCTCCAAAAAGGGCACTCCTTTCAAAGACAATTGCACATATACACACACACTGTTTGCAAGATTCAAACCTCTACCTAACTATGCTATGATACTACTGAGAGACGCATTAACATAGCATGTTATTTGCTTTACTGACTGGGATTCCTTCTCCTGCTGTATTTGTAGGATGGTGACATCATCAGACTGTCCAAAGAGGAATGTACCTTCTTTAGTGAGTTTTCCCAGTCTCCAAAAAGGGGACACCTCTGAAAGGAAACTGCACACATACACACACTGTTTGCAGGATTCAAACCCCTATCTAAATATGTTATGATACTAGAGAGAAAAATGCATTAACACAGTGCTATTTGCTTTACTGGTGGGTTTTCCTCCTCCTGCTGTATTTGTAGGATGGTGACATCATCAGACTTTCCAAAGAGGAATGTACCTCTTTTAGTGTGTTTTCCCAGTCTCCAAAAACAGCACTCCTTTCAAAGACAATTGCACACATACACATGCACTCACTGTTTGCAGGATTCAAACCCTACCTAACTATGCTATGAAATTACTGGGAGGCGCAGTACCACGGCACGCTATTTGCTTTATTGGCTGGTTTTCCTTCTCCTGCTGTATTTGTAGGATGGTGACATCATCAGACTTTCCAAAGAGGAATGTACCTCTTTTAGTGAGTTTTCCCAGTCTCCAAATAGGGGACACCTCTCAAAGGAAATTACACACATACACCCCCCCCCCACAAACACTCACTGTTTGCAGGATTCAAACTCCTACCTAACTATGTTATGATATCAGAGAGATACGCATTAACACAGTGCGCTATTTGCTTTATAGTATGGTTTCTCCTTCTCCTGCTGTATTTATAGGATGGTGACATCATCAGACTGGACATGGTGATGTGTGTACACTTTGTTTTATGCCATTCCAGGAATGGTCCATGTGGGTCAGCAGGTGTCAACAGCTTGAACAAGACCTCAGAATCCTTACCTTGTGTGATCTATCTGTGGACACATTGACATTCCGTCATATGTCGGCACATATTTATGCACAGCTTGTTGGTTTTGTGGATACAACATGTGTCTGGGATGTTGATTAAGGTCTATTCAATGTCTATGTGACACATGTGTAGATGTGTTCATTGATGTATGTCCTGGGTGGCTGCCTTGCAAACAGTCTAGCATGTGTGGGAACCATGATCCGCACATGAACATACCACCGTTGGTAGGGTTGTGTGTATGTCAGCTTCCAATAGCTCTGTTTATGACTGCAACCATGATGGACTCCATGACCTTGCAGATCAGACTTCATAGGCGTACTGGACTTGACTTCCCATGGTGTGTTGTGTACCAACACTTGTGGGGAGTGCCATATGTAGCTGTGACACATTCAACGGTTCCACATCCTGTGTAGGGGGTGAGGCTCAGCTGACTGTTCAGGTGCATGATCTGTTTGTTCTGTAGTTTGTACATGACACATATTGGGAATCAATGTATTCCACTTGCTGCCATGCTTTTGGCAGTGGGGGTAGCTGCTCATCCATTCTACATATGATATCTCCTGGTATGATGATATGGACTATTGTCAGTGGGAGGTGGGTATGTACATATGGGCCTGTCTGTCATGATGTCGGCATTGTCACTCAGGTACAGTTGGCCCTAACTCAGGACATATATGGGTGTACATTGCTATTTATGACATAGCTGAAGGAGGTGTCATGATTCAGTCTGGACTCCTTCTCACTACTCTTTACAAAACACCAACGAACATGAGCACTAATCCCTGTTATACTCTTTTACATGCTTAACACTCTACTGATCCTTTGTGATCAGGCTACATAGTATGTCATGATAATATCCTGGCATGTCCAGGGGTCGGTTTCGTGTGTACTCTCCAGTCCAGCTGGTAGATATTGTGATATTGACACAATGTCACATCTGCCTCATGTACACAGACAACCCTCTCCTCCTCCCAACAGACTCAGGTATATGTGTGAGATGCACATATATAGACATACATGGTGCCGAACTCTCTCGACCCATGACTGGCACAGTCTATCCTGTGGTGAAGTTAACCACACACACCACATATCAGTCTCACATATCCTCTAGCAACAGCACTCAATCCACATTATCATACATAGACATACTCAGATGCTGTAAATGTACTTTATCTAAGCAGCAGAGACCTCCAAAGCAGACACACACACACCTGCTACCCCACTACAATACCCACATATCACATAGTTCACAATGTCAGTGTGCCACACATTCAATGCCCTTCAGGCTAAACAACACACTTAATACACCTGTAATAGGCGACACGTATTGTCAGACACACTGCCGTACCACTCACCAACCCTAACAAGGGAATAGTCACTTTGGGCTATCTGTTGGGTGCCAGGATCTGCCGCATAACACAGGCAGTCAGGTCACTCCAAAGCAAGTACAGGACTGGCACCATCATTGTCCATGCTGGTGTGTATAACCTCAGACGTTATTCCCTGGACCACATGACATGATACATGGAGGAACACTCTGATCATGTAGCCCAGGCCAGTATGACCCTGACCTTGTCTAGCATCTTACACCCACCAATTATGATGTCACAGTATATGGACACACATATCACATTTAACAGTTGCCTAAAAAATTTGTTTAATTCATAGGGGATACAGTGTCTGTCAGCCTATGGTGACATGCTCAACATGCCACATAGCTTCACTATGGACAGCTTGCACCTGTCACCCTTGGACTTTGGAATGATGGCTAAGGCTCTTGCTACCACTATAGTGCCTTTTTTAAGCAGGGCTCAGAAGACAAACCCACCTCCATAGACATTACAGGTTAAATGAAACTAAGGGTAATGCTGCTCAATAACAGTTGTGTTAACCTCATATTGCAGCCACTCAGGACTCTCCTCAGTATGGAGGATAGCGATATCTGTGCACTGACAGATGCCTGGTTCAGGCTCGCTTATGCACACCAGCACTACCAGGTTATGTTTCATACCATGCTGTCTGACAACAAGACTTGGAACAGACAACACAACTAGGGGGAGTATCCATATACATCACAGATACACACACCTCCGGGTTAGTAGCACTGCACAAAGCATCACAGACCATGCATATACAACTACCATTGTGCAATACTGCCTTTCAGTTTGTTGCCTGCTACAGAACACACTCCCAAACTCAGGAACCACACTCGGCTTTCGTGGGAACTATGAAGAATATGAAGGTCTCCACAAACACCATTATATTGTGTGACTTCATATACACAAATATTGACTGGGGATACTACTCAAGCCCCGACAACCTCACCCAACAGTCGCTACAATTTGTATACATATATGCTATGGCACAAACAGTCAGCACAGCCACAAGGGGGAATACATATTGGACCTGATCATCACCAACATGGGGACTCTATGTTCCACACCAGCGATATACCCCTCATTGGTAAGGTCAGAACATACATGTATCTCACTGGACATATATATACCCTCCACACACCCATCCTGGGTAATCTTGGTGAACTTCTCATGAGCCAACGTCTCACTTCACCGCAGCAAGGTGGTATCCTTCAGAGACCATGAGACAGTGGCAAATACAGCTCACACTGCTGCATCCTTTACATACACATTCTATGGACACCTAGTGGACTGCATGGATTGTGCTATCCCAAATAACAACAGGACTCATTACTCCAATGGCAGGGGACCTGTCTGGTAGACCCCAGCCATTAATAAGCTGTACAATGTCAGGAGGAAGCTACTACATGATAGAGCACAATCCCAGACTGGGAAGGCATCTGTGATCTGTACTAGCAGACAGCTACGATCACTCATGAACTTTTCTAAGGGCCGCTTTTACCGGACAATTGCAACAGACACATAGGACTATCACACGGCCTTCTTCAGTTATGTCAGGAACCTGGGTGAACACTCACTAATATGCTGTGAGTTACTGCATACTGACTAAACCTACCCTGAATCCACTGGCATTGCCAACATCCTGGCAAGCAGGTTCAGCGCAGATGTCTCCCACCCATCCCCCCTAAGGAGCAACTATCCACCCCAACAGAGTATAACCTCCCTGACATCACACAGTAACAGGTGAGTGCTGCCCTCCCCAAAGCGTACATCACAGTATCAATGTGAGCAGACGGTGTCCCAGCTTGCATCTTACATGAGCATCATGACAGACGTAACCCTCACATTACATCACTGTTCAATATCGGAGTTACCACAGGATATGTACCCAAGGAATGGCATACAGCGACAGTGGTCCCACTCCACAGAGTTGGTGCCACAATGGACCACAGACAATATTGCCCTATAAGCCTAAGTAGCCTGTTCTGCAACACTATGGAGTGTATTGTCATGGGACTCATACACATAGACATCGGGAACCTACGGACACTGTGTCCTACACATTTCAGCATTGTTGTGGGCAGATCTTGCCTCTTGAACCTGTTTGTATTCTTTAAATGGCTAACAGGTCCATCAACATAGGGACGGCTGTCCACACAGCCTACCTGAACCTTGCAAAACCCTTCAACACAATAACCCACTGGGCCATTATGCATAGGCTCACCAGCGTCGATATGGACACATATCTCACATGTTGGATTGATACCTGGATCAGGGATAGCACCCACATGGTCAGAATTGCAGGTGCCATGTCTGACTATACACCAGTTACACATGGCATCCCACACACCTCAGTCCTGGGACCTCTCTTGTTCAGTATATATTTTTCTGACGTACAGGCTACCACAGGCGGAATATGGCTGAACATGTTTGCACTTGACTGCAAACTGGGTGCCATGATCAACTGTCCAGCTGCCACATGCATACTCAAACAGGGTCTCACAGAGATGGATGAATGGTGCCTGAGCCATGGCCTACAGCTAAATGCCATTTGTTGCATAGTCATCCCCTTTGGGAATAACAGCATGCCCACACATTACCACATAGGTAGTACTCCATTACATACAGTAGGAGTTGTTAGGGGTTTGGGGACATGACTTGTTCGTACTGTCACCTTTGACATTCACATTGCCAAAGTGGTTTGACACACCTTCTATGTGGGCCACCTTATCCCATATGGTTTCACATGTAGATCGAGTGAGGTCATTGTGCCCCTATACTCATCACATCCATGCTTGGTTACAATGCCACATTTGGGGTGCACCTTACCCAACACCTGCAGCAACTGTACTGGCCATGGAAGTTCCTCACCAAGCAGATCTAGGGACTCACACAGATGCCCTGCACAGTTCAGATGCAGTAACTCCAGCTCTACTCAGTCGCTTACCACCTACTCAGATATGATGTGTGCCTGTTGTTTACAGATATACTCAGCCCATAATTACTGGACATGCTCCACCTCAGGATATCCAACTCCCTTGGAGCTAGACACTCCAGGGACGTATACCTCAGCACAGATGTTAATAGGACATTGTGGAGGGACAGCTTCTTATCCCAGAGGCTCCACTCACTCCAGAATGAAATCCCAGTTTCAGATAGGCAGAGCCACCTACTGACCACCTACCGGGGACATCTTGACAACTGTATGGGTGATCTTATGTTTACCCCTGGGATATCTTCTGTGTCCCTGCTAGACAGAGGCACACTAGCCTAAACAAACATGGGCTATCTTGTGTGACCTATTATTCACACACACACAGTGTAGTAATTTGACAGGGTTGCGAATGCCAAACACACTCTGGCTAGGCTTGTACATGCCCTAGGGTAGATAGCCTAGTATCGACCTCTGAACCTATGCTAATGTTCAAGATGCACAATGTCTATTGCTGATACTGTTTGCAGGTCTTTATCATCTTTGCTTTACCAGTTTCTATGAACAACTTCGGTATCTGCAGAACATATTTGATTATGACAGGGTTCCACTATATTATAGATGTGTCTGTTGTCATATAACTGTGTGTACAGGGCAGATTGCTGTATAGTGACAGGTTCCTGGGTTAACACATGCAACTGCCAGATATGCGTGGCCCACTGCTGTACTCAGACATGGCCTAAGTGTGTGAGCTTGCCCAGTTCTGCCATTCCGTGTTTTTTTGCTTGACATTTGTCTCATTTATTCAAGTGTGTGAGCATGCCCAGTGTGACCCTTCAGTATGTTGCTATCTGAGGTCCACTACATTTGTTGATGTGTGCAAACATGACCGATATTAACATTTATACTGTGTGTGTTGGAAGTCAGGTTCTGTTCTCACTGCAGGACTCACCTTTGTGTCATAACTTGACAAGGATTATGCTGTGCCTGCAGGGTTTCCATGAAATACTTTGCATAGACTTATCAACATTCCTTCATACAGGCTGACCACTGCAATACTGTCATGGTTTAGTGATTCAATACTTTGGCTATAGTGCACAGTATCCTGGGTTCGAGGCCCATCACTGTTTTATATTTTCAAACTGCTTAAGGGCCAGTTAAGCAAATATGAGCATGTTGGCTTTTGTTCAGCTATGCCCTACTTAGACCAGGCTTGTCCGACATTGCTCAATATTCACCAACATTGCTGGACGTTGCCCAGTATTACTAAACATTGACCACAGTTGTGCTAGTTGGTGTGTCCGATTTTGTTTGCATATACTACATGGTGGTAAATGCTGTTTAGCACTGCTTTATATAGCTTAACACATGGCAATCATGCCTTAGGTGGTGCTGCTGGGCTGCCTATGTTGGATGCACATGCTACACTCCCTGTACATGTTTGAAAGCAGGTAGTGTCAACTTAGGCATCCCTTTTACTATATGTGTGAGTCAGAGAGAGGTATCATTTCCAGAGTTCCTACTGAGCCAGTGTATGTGCTATGCGTTGCCTCTTTGCCAAGGCCAAAGCATACTGGGCACGCCTCCTTCTGCCTACTGGGGCAGGCTCAGGTTGTTCCTCCTCCGAGTCACGCTCTGCCTGTGATGGCCTTGGCAATGGTGGGGGGCTGTTTGGCCCAGGCCTATGCTGGTCCTGCTGCAGCTGTTTTCGCAGGATCATATTATGTAGCATAGCACATACCATGACAATTTGGGTACATGTAGTTGGTGAGTACTGCAAGGCTCCACCAGATGTGTCCAGGCACCAGAACTGTGACTTGAGCAGCCCAAACACACACTCTATTACATTATGTGTTTGTGCGTGTGCCTCATTATGGCGTTCCCGTTCAGGTGTGTGTGCATTTCTGAAGGGTGTCATCAGCCACGGCTCCGGTGCATAGCCAGCATCCCCCACTAGGTGACCATGTGGGATGTTCCCATTGGCAAATGTCTGGTATAGCTGCATCAGATGTCAGATATGGGAATCATGGTAGCTTCCAGGGCAGATTGCACACACATTCAGTATTATGCCCTGGGCATCACACACAACCTGGCAGTTGATAGAGGGGAAGTCCTTGTCGTTGATGTAGACCCTACCTCTCTCGCCGGCTGGTGATTTGATGCGTATGTGCGTGCAGTCTATTGCACCCACTACCTCAGGGTATTCCACTATTTGCTGGAAGAGACGCATATTGCTGGCCAATACCTCACGGGAATTGGGGAAATATACATGATCATCGACATGTGCTGACATGGCCTCCAAGAACTGCTGTAGTACCCTGGATGCTGATGCTTGTGATATCCCCATCATATCACCAGTTGGTCTCTGAAAGGTACCTGTTGCTAATATTCTTAGGCCAACACATACCTTGGTTTCCACTGGGATGGGTTCCCCTCTGTTGGTTCTGTGTGTGAGGCGTGGCCTGCACAACTCAACAACTTGCTGCAGGAGGTCTCTGTCCACTCTATAGCGCTCCACTATCTCCAGCTCATGTAGCCCCTGGTAGGTTACCGTGGGCCTGTACACTCTTCTTTGTCTCCTCACTGTGGGTTGTCCAGCAGCATTTCCATTGTCACCACCCTCGGCATCTTGCATATGTCGCCTTATAACAGCAATGGCAGCCCCTAACATTTCTTTGTCTCAGTAAAGCTTTTTCAGTTTTCACTTCTATTAGCTTACTGCAGTGTCTGTTGTGAGAAACATACTGGACTGTTGTTTGCAGAGTTTTAAGTGCTAGACTGGGCTGGGCTAGTGTACTGCCTGTGTAATTGCCTGATTCTGATTGTTTTCACCTGCTAGTTCTGCTAGTACTCCCTGGTAGCTTCCTACTATTTGTTGCGCTTCCTTTTTCCTTTCTGTTTCCTTGGGAGGGGGGGGTGCCGCACAGACAAGCGCAAACACGTGCACAGCAGCTAACACGTGCGCACACATGCTTACACGGACTAAAACTTCTTATTTGGGTTAAAACGCATGCACACCAGTGTAAATGCACTTACAACTCTTTAAACAGTCTTATACACGCTTACTCTGGCTTAAACACGCGCATGCACACTTACACATGCGCATTCTGTTTTACTCGGATTTACATACGAGTACACGCACGCATACCCGCGCAGCAAGAAACTTTGATGTTATCCACGGCATACACCTTCCATTTCTTGTCTTTCTCTAGCCTACCTGTTGACACACCTCTTTCCATGATGTGTAAATGACAGCTGACACATGCCACTCTGCTCCAATGAGCTTCACTTCTTTCATACATACCCCCCTCGTGATGTCACCTATCTTCTACTCTTTTACTCCCCATATCCTACTCCTACACTCCACTGACTGTGCTCATTTGCTATGTAAACTTGCGATTCACTATCCTAACATTCATTTACATAGGATTGCCTATTAATGCTTGGTTACATGTCTTAGACTGAGCTTCCCCCCTTAGTAACCTCTACTCAGTGGCCATGTTGTCTTCAGCCTGCCATTCCCTTGCATTGTACATTAACAATTTCAATAAAATCCACATTTGTGGGTTTTAATTTTTAGTATTCTGGGTTTTAGAGCACAACCCATTTGCGCGGCGCTGCACTACGCTTAAACATCAGAAATCGGCAAAAAAAAATTAAATATTTTTATTTTCATATTGCATCAGGAAACATTTCACATGGCTGTATATTTGGCCATTGGCATGCTTCCTGCACTGGATACAACCTTTATTTGGAGCTGTCATGGCTCCGTTTTACTATTTGCAGAACAGTACTCAGTTGTCAACTGAGTACATTTCTGCAAATAACACTGCTCTTACTCGGACAGGTTTGGGTTTCCTGAATCGCAAATCTACCTCATTTGCATGCCTTTCACCTGCAATTTAGGTAATTTGCATATCTCAGCCCTGTCCATGAAAGAGCCGTTTTAGGAGCTCTCTTACACGCCCCTACAGGCTGTTCCTGGATCGCTCGTCGGACATGATGACTGCAGGGAGTCTTACTCTACTCTAAGACTCCGTGCAAGCCTTCGTGAATCTGGCCCAGTCTCTTTCACATGGACTATTACTAAAACAGACTAGTACTTGTGCTTTAATGACTTGAGTGCATGCATGATCTAGAAGAACCTGCCCCCTGACAGACAACTGACTGAAACCATCTACTTGCTCAGCCTGGTGTGTTGGACATCAGTGTGCCTCAAGAGGGTGTCTCCTACTACCAAGCCATTGGGTTATGAGGTTGTTTGCCTTAAGGGCTCAGACAGAAGGCACTGTAAGATGTGGCTGATTATATCAGGGTGGGTGTTGCTGTAATGTGTTTTTGAGGTTGCTGAGGATACCTAATGCAACTGCTGCATCTGAGAGGCCTTTGAAGCTTGGGTAGCTTATTTTTAACAGCCTCAGCATATGTGGCTCTAGGTATTTCTCTTGTAGTGCATGTGACAGGTATTGTGTGCTGTTTTGTATTTCTGACAAGATGCTTGGTAATTTTAGTGGTTTTGTGTGAGCATATTGGCTACAGAGTCAGTGTATAAGTACATCTCTGACATACTGTGTCAGATTGTTTGAGAGTTATATGGTTTCAATAAACATGAAACAATTTCTACATTGTCTCAGAATGCCTATGCTGGCTAAGAGTCAGTAGGAAAATGCAGATTCATGTATTCAGGTATCTCTGTAGTGGGCTCCAGTGGAAGAGGTACAAAGGGGTATTTATGTATTGCTGTAATCAGTTACCAGAAAATCTGGCTTCTGTGATCCTCTTGTGTATACGTAGCATTTACTCTGTCTCTGTAAAGAATTGCCCTTATACGTTAGAGTAGCACAGTGACACCCTGCCATCCTTCAAGACCATACCTCTCAACATCTTAGTGCAAGAAATCTGGTCAAAGCCTGACGTAATGTGGGAGCAAAGGCCCAAAAATAGGGGCAGATTTTAAATGTTGCTTTTATAAACTTAAAATGGTGCTAAATAGGATCTATCTTAGAATACATTTTACTGAAGAATATGAAGTTTGAAAAGTTTATTTAATGACCTCAGTCCTCAGATCACCCCAGTGATTTGCCAGAAAAAAACACAAATTTCAAGAGGAACATGTCAAAAAGAATGTGGCAAAAATCTGGACATTCTGCGAAAATCTGTACAGTTGAGATGAATTTTCAAGACTAATCTTCATTGGGTGGGCATTTGCAGATTCATCCACCACCTGATTTGCTTTGCCCTCTTAGAAGTTGAAAGTACATCAAGAGTATGGGTGTCAGCAAGGAGCAAATGATTTCATGACTTATTTGCCTCAGAATTCATTCTCATGATTCTATGAACACATGGCTCTTTTTTTTTTAAAAAGAAGCTTTAAATTTTACTAAACTTATGTTACTTGATGACTACATTACTGTATAACCTGACATGCTGCTGAATGCTGTTCAGTTGATCCTTACCTGACATTTATTTTATTTTATTTTAAATTGTTCCCTCACAACTAAAAGAAAAAAGAACATTACAGTTTCTGATGTGATCACTGAGTTGATTCTATAATGTCATCTTTCCTGTAATATTCTGTATAGTATTTGCATCTGGCTGCTTTTTTGACAAGGAAGCAGAGTGAAGGGCTTCATTGGATGTTAAAAAAGGAATTATTTGGCTACAGTTTCATTGCTTATCAGCTGCTTTAATGTACCTCAATGATGATATCATCACCAGTTTACAGTTACACAGCCATGTTTAATAATAATGGAAGTTTGCAACTTTTACCTAGACAAAGAAACCATCAAGCGTAGCTGAATCTATGCTTTCCTTCTCTATGTATCTTGTACTTGCTTTGGCATGTGCATCTTCAGATATAGGGCCTGAATGTGATAAGTTAAATGCAACATGCTGGGAATCTTTGTGAACTGCTTGTTGCCACAGTTTACCAGACAGTTTACAACAACAGTCGAGCAGATGTATTGTAATTTCTGTTTTCTTGTTACAGCATAAATATTTACAGGTAAAAATCATTTTTATTCCTGGTGTTGATGGCTACAATAAAGGAATAAAGAAATGCTTTTCATTTTTTTCTGTTAATGCTTATGTGAAGCTGCCAACTCAGCTAGCTAGAATTTTGTAAATAATTCTTGCAGCGGTGGTGCAGTGGTTAGCGTTGTCACCTCACAGCAAGAGGTTCTCCCATTCGATTCTCGGCTGGAGTGCCTTCTGTGTGGAATCTGCATGTCCTCCCAGTGGTTGAGTGATGATAAAGACATGCAGGTAGGTGTGAGCATGAATGGGCATGCCTTCGTTGAAGGTTAGGCATCAGGCTGGCAACTTAACACCATAAAAATCCATTGCAGTCATGAGCAGACCAGAGTTACACTGTGGCGACCCCTAACTGGGAAAAGCCAAAAGACTTTTATTGTAAATATTAATATGATCCATATGCTTGTCTAGAAATATAAGTAACCTATATGCTATGTGCTGAGCTTCAAAAATGTAAGCACAGTGCACCCTGCTGGAAAAGAGCAGAAATGTATATGGACTATATGCCTGTGTAAATTAATGTTTTCATAGTAGAAATTGGGACATACTGAGTTAACTTGCAAACTCTGAGAAAATAAGTAAATAGTTTTACGATTGTGTTTACCACAGCTAGAAGACAGAATGCCTGCAGCTAGAAATTCTTTCTGTTGCTTGGAGACAGAAATAATTATTAGATTTAAAATGTAAAAGTGTTAATTGCTTTACAATTTCCAGTTTCAGGCAAGCTTCTAAGAGATGTGTCAGCTTTTAAGTGATACGTATATTTCATAGAGACATGTTAAATTCTGTTGGTATCTGTTTAGCCTGGGAACTAGAGGCAGGTGTCAAATAGTGATGTCATCTAGCTAACCCAGCAGTAATGTGCATTATTAATTTAAGAACTATCAGAGAGAAAGTCTGGGCATTTTGTATTTGTCTCTGGACCTGTAAACATCTCACCAGCACTTGCCTTGCTCTGTAAGTAAGACTTAGATCATAGTATCTCTCTTAGAGATATTTAAGAACCAAGTAAGATTAGTTTAGATGTTTTCTGTATTTATGTGAGACTGTCCTGCAATGCTGTTTTAAAATATTTCCTGTGATTCTGAACTCTGTTGTCACTGTATTGGGTTATTGTGTATTTTCTTGTTCTGTTATTATTTATTATTAAATATATTTAAACCTTTTAATTGTGGCTGGCTTTGTTTAGAAATATTTAAGCTTTTAGAGTACTTGCATATGTAAGAACAAAAAACAATAAGGACACAACCATGGCTGCTGCTGCTTCCAGTATAGAAACTTTACTAGTGCACAGAACAAACACAAGCACTTTCACAAAGTTGCTCCATCTGGTGTAATGAAAGTACACTTCAGAAACACACCCTTTTTTAAAACAATTAATGAAATCACATGACAACTCCAAATAATAAATTTAAACTAAAAAACCTCATTAAAAATGAATACATTATTACATAAAACATATATATAAAATACATCCATGAAAGTAATAAACAATATCATCTCATGAACTCACTTATATAAGGGGTCTGGACTTTAATTTAGGTCTAAGTGGTACACACTCATTTAATCCCTTCTCCTCTGTCGCTCTGAGTTACTACCCCACAACTAATTTTCTCCCAACTCTGTTCTCTGCTTTTCTGCCCAGGCCTCTACTGAAAATGGACATATATCCAGTTAGACTAGCCCACTCAACAAATGTAAAATGAATAAAATAAATAAATAAAATTCACTCCCTGCATCAGCTGTCATCCTAACTATCCATGTAGACTCTAACTCTTCTGTTCTTGGCCGTATATCACCTATTCTAACATTTTCATAAATTCTTCCTATAACTAAAAACTTAAAATGATGCATAGAATCAGTGCTGTTAACATGCTTGGCTAAGGGACTGACACAATTTAACTTAATGATGTAAGAAATGTTCCCCAATATGATCTTTAAAGGGCCTATCCATCTTGCCAATATATAATTTACTACATTGTATGCAATGGGCAAGATATATAACATGTTCAGTCATACAAGTGGCTGAGATATTAAATGTATAAGTCTTCTTTTGGTCTGGATGATAAAAACTGCATCTGGTATCCAAAAACTGGCAATATTTACATTTGCCACATGGTATAGTGCCCGCACCCTCCACACTCTGCTGGCCATTCTTAGGATAGCACAGTCTCTTCCTTAGAGACCTACTATTTCTAAACATAAATTTGGGCCCAGAATCAATAAAATTAGCCACATCAGCATCCGTGGTAAGAATATTCCACTGCTTTCTTATTATTTTTATATACTTATCCACATCCGAAGTATAACATAAAGGGACTTTAACTTTAGTACTATTCAAGCTCTTCTTTTTCTTTTTATTTTTAAAACTATTCATAACTCCATCCCTTGCAGAAAAATATGGTAAAGCATGTGTACATCTTTTCTCTACAACTGCTGAAACATTAGGTAGAATCACTTGGTCATTATAGCCCCTTTCTGTAAATGATCTATAGCTGCATCAACTTACTGTATAAAGTCAACATCCCTTACATTCAGTCTCAAGGCCCTATACATTTGATTGCGTACGACATTCTTGAATATATATGGAGAGTGTGAACACTCTCTATGCAACAGATGATTAACATAACATTCCTTCCTATATAATTAAGTATAAATCTCACCTGTATATTCCCTAATAACTTTAACATCAAGAAAATCAATCTCAGACATAGAATACTTATAAGTAAAATGCAAACATTGTGTCGTATTGTTCAAATAAACATGAAACTCCAAAAGAAGTTCATAAGTACCTCCCCACAAAATAAAAAGATCACCAAAAAGCAGGTGAGGACATTTTTATGGACAGCAAGGTACTACAGAAAGTTTGTCCACAATTATAGTACCATAGCTGCTCCCCTCACAGACCTGACAAGGAAAAACAGGCCAGATAAGGTAGTGTGGACCCCAGCATGTGAGCAGGTATTCCAAAAGTTTAAGGGAGTTTTGGGATGACCCCCTGTGTTAGCCAGTCCAGATTACAGCAAATAATTTGTTGTGCAGGTGGATGCTTCAGACCATGGGGTGGGAGCTGTACTTAGCCAGATTTCTTCAAAGGGAGAAGAGCACCCAGTGGTTTATCTCAGCAGTAGGCTCCAACCCAGGGAGGAATGCTATGAAGCTGTAGAAAAGGAATGTCTAGCCATAGTGTGGGTACTGCAGAACCTTTATTCTTATTTGTACAGAAGGAAATTAACTGTAGTTACAGATCACAATCCCCTTACATGGTTACGTCGAGCCAGCCAGCAAAATGACAAAAATGCCAAGTTACTAAGGTGGACCCTAGGGTTGCAAGCATATGATATGTCAGTGCAGCACCGCAGAGGGATTAGCAATGCCAACACAGGTGGGCTCTGAAGACAGGGAATGGGATAAGGTATTCTCAGATAGGCAACTCTCTCAAGCAACGTTCACTGAGGGTCACTTGAAAAACTAGCTTGAGTTCTCGTGGAGGGAGAAATGTGAAGCTGCAAGCCCAGCTAGCTAGAATTTTGTAATTAATTCTATGTCATTGTAAATATTAATATGATCCTTAGGCTTGTCTACAAATGTAAGTAACCTGTATGCTATGTGCTCAGCTTCAAAAATGTAACCACAGTGCACCCTGCTGGAAAAGAGCAGAAATGTATATGGACTATATGCCTCTGCAAATATATGTTTTCATAGTAGAAATTGGGACATACAGAGATAACTTGCAAACCCTGAGAAAATAAGTAGAGTTTTATGATTGTGTTTAGCACAGCTAGAAGACAGAATGTCTGCAGCTAGAAATTCTTTCTATTGCTTGGAGACAGAAATAATTACTAGGTTTAAAATGTAAAAGTGTTAATTGTTTTATGACTTCCAGTTTCAGGCAAGCTTCTAAGAGATACGTGTCAGCTTCTAAGAGATAAGTATTTTTCATAGAGACATGATAAATTCTGTTGGTATCTGTTTAGCCTGGGAACTAGAGGCAAGTGTCAAATAGTGATGTCATCTAGCTAACCCAGCAATAATGTGCATTATTAATTTAAGAACTACCTCAGAGAGGAAGTCTGGGCATTTTGTATTTGTCTCTGGACCTGTAAACATCTTGCCAGCACTTGCCTTGCTCTGTAAGTAAGACTTAGATCATAATATCTCTCTTAAGATAGATAGGGACTTAATATTAATTTAGATGTTTTCTGTTTTTATGTGAGACTGTCCTGTAGTGTTGTTTTAAAATGTTTCCTGTGATTCTGAACTCTTTTGTCACTGTATTGGGTTATTGAGTATTGTCTTATTTATTATTTATTTATTTATTTATTTACATTTGTTGACCGGGAGTGTCTGACTGGACGTAGGTCCATTTTCAGCAGATGCCCAGGGAGAAAAGCTCCACAGTTAAAGTAAACAGACAGTAGTTACATTGGATTACATAGCGATTAACAATTTAACATAGCAATTGCTTACAACATATTTATTTACAGATGAAGAACATAGTACATCAGTAGACAACTGGAATCTTTATCTGTGAAGTACATAACAGACATTAACAAATGTTACAATAAGTTCCTGCTGTATAATAAGTACTAGGCTTATGAACATCTGAGCTTGCTATAATCAAGGTAGTAAGTGGAGTGGAAAGAAAGGTAGTAGTTGGATGGGGTGGGTGATATTAGAGTGGGAGTTGCAAGGGCATAGCCAGCATGTTTTTAGGTGCGCATTTAGTAAAGTTTTAAAGTGGGTGCATGATGGTATGGAGGTAATTGTGGGTGAGAGGGAGTTCCATAATTTGACTATGGTGCAAGAGAATAGTGCTTCACCAGCAGAGTTATTGGCTTTAGTGATCTGCAAGTGATTTTTGTTGCTGGATCTTAGTGGTCTGGTGGTGCAATACGGTTGGAGTAGATTCTGGAGGGATGGGACATTTAGTGGATGGTTTACTAGTTTGCGGGCGAGTGAGAGTTGATACCACTGAAGGAGGTGAGGGAGTTCAAGCCAGCCCAGTTCAGCAAGTGAGAGACAGTCTTATTCTGTTATTATTTATTTATTTTTATTTATTATTTATTATTAAGTATATTTAAACCTTTTAATTGTGACTGGTTTTATTAGGGATATTTAAGCTCTTAGCGTACGTGCATATGTATTTGGTGATACTGCATAGGCCACTCCTAAATAGCCTTGCTGTTGGTCACACTTACCATTTAGATAATAGTAACATTGCACAATAGAATTGGTCACCCTTTGGGAAGGGCCCTAAGTAGCTGATAAAGGGTGGTTGGTGGCAGTGATTTCTACCTTAGAGTCTGGCAGAAGAGGGCATAGCTAGTAAACCTGTGCCAGCTTCCCCAGGAGTGTCTGTGTGTTTGTATATACATCAAATCTCAAAGTGTGTGTGTGTGTGTCAGCTACTTGGGAAGGGACACAAAGCACTGGTTGGACAGAGAGGGTGCTGGAGGTTTTGGCTTGACCACTCGGCTGACATCTTAACCCTATAGCTATGCCAGTGGGGAGTCTTATTGGGGATCTGGAAAGAGAGAGAGCGATAAACCATCCCCAGACTGACTGTGATCTCTGTGTGCTCTTAAGAAAAATTGTACTTTACTGTGTGTGTGTACTTGTCATCCTCCCAATGTGCACATCTCTCACTGCTGTTAGTGGTTAGGATTGATAATCCTTGATTACTGGGCCAGTGCAGGGGAATCACAGCTTATATCATGGATCACATGCCATCTTATGCCATGTTACAGGTAATTCAAAATGTGTAAATGTTTTCCTCTTAGATATATATACTAAATCAGAAAAATCATCTCATGTTTGTAACATACAGGCACAGCTAATTTCCCCATAATGAACAACAGTCATTTATAGAAAATAGCATATTTTGCTAGAGACAAACTGAAACCTCTGCAATACACATTGATTTTTAAGTTTTTGCCTTGAAAAATGTTGCCAGGAATTCCTTACACCAACAGAAATAAGTTAGGGTTCAGTTGCACTAGTTTCACTGCAAGTTGCTATGATGGCTAAGATTTTCAGTTGTAGACCAAATTACAGTCATAAGAAGCATAAAAGCACAATTTCTTTCAGCTGTGTCAAAAGCTTCACACTTTGCAGAGAGTACCACCCCTGACATGGAGATCTTACTGTGCTCACTCGTTGACCCACTTAGGTAAGTTAAATTCCACTTGCATCTGTGAAGTTGTTTTCATTTTTTGTATTAGAAGGAAACTGAGTCCACATTAATAGCTGTCAACACACTCAACAGCTTGCTATAGTGTGAAAGCTTTTAGGCAAGCTAAGATAGTGTAAAACCAGTATTTCACAGCTATATAATTGTCAATGTATGCTGTGTTGTAAGAGCATTCTGTTTTCTTTTAATTTTCACTGCAAATCAAATTTGCTTGACATTTTAAGAGAAATAGCCAACCTTAGTCACTTCCTTATAAGCTAAGTATTATTTAATCACTTAATTAATTCAGCATGTCACCTACATATCTAAAGATGGGTGCTACTTCTGGAACATTACTAATGCATTAAAACAGCTCAAGCAAGTTATTTAACCTATACTTGTAAGCCATGGAATGAGAGCAGTGCACATTAACTGGGGTTCCATTTCAGTAGGTAACATTAAAAGGATAATTTAACACCAACATCAATAGAACTCCTGAGGCCTAAATAAATATTCACCCCATTCAAATATTACATTTAACTATCTTTAGATAAACATGTTATGCTAAAGCGATTTCTAGCAAAAAGAGGTCTTTGTGCATGTTTTCTGAAACTGGGTGACTTATGTTTGTATTATCACAGCTGTTTTTCTGAGGCCATTTGCATTACACTTGTACTGTGTATAATTGTTTGTAGCAGTAGTAATGGAAATATGGATTGTATAATCAGTAATTGCTTTATTGGCAACCCAGTTTTGTAAACACAAAACTAAAAGATAATAAAAGTTAGCCTTAGGTGCTATGGGGAAGCTGCCATATTGTACATACTAGTAGCTCTGTCCCTGAATCCTCTAACTGAATAAAATCACCTCTGATGTCATGCATTTAGTATAGGTTTAGGAGCTGATCTCCTACAAAAATAAATAAAATAATTTTGTGATATTTTTTTTTTGTCTAGGACTGGGTATTACTTCAGTTTCAGTCAAAGGGAGACTAAAGCAGGAGTCATTCAACTACATTTTGTCAGGTAGTTAGTGCAGAGAACTAAAAGTCTGCATCGTGAGCTGCTTCCTGGATGCAGGATTTGATTTCTTCAACTTTCCTTTGCTTTATGTGATTCTAAGCAAGTCACTTAACAAATGTCCTGCTTCACTTTCTGTTATTGGATCACATTGGAAATGGCACAGTTGTGTCCAATCAACATATCCAGTCAACAAGTAGGTTAAAAAAATAAAAATAAATAAAACTATGTACTGAGCTAAGCCCATCAAGTCTGTCATGTGTAGCAATAAAGTTATATAATCTTCGCAAATTTATAGTTCTGTGAAATGATATACTCACCTTTGAATTTATATATTTTTGTTGGTTATAGCTAGAAGAAACCATTTGGAATAGCAGGATAAACTCTTGTCAGGACCTTTTTACCAGTTGTACCAAGAATGGAAAAGCAAACTTGACAGTTGGGTAACATGCACCACCACAACAACCACTGGGAAGTTAGGCATAATATATTTCAGCACTGTTAAAGAGGTGGTGGTTGACCCAGAACTATAGGCCATGATATAAATAACATTAGCAGTTTTATCCCAAGGAATGGTAATTGCTCTGTAGTATATAACTCTAGCTATGGTGATCACTACTGAGGATGTCTTACACTGAAATGGTAGCACTCTGGTATTAGCAGCCGAGTGTTAGTGCTTACTCTTCATTCTGTGCTATAAGCTAAAGTTACAGTGTTCAGGACCTAGGAACTATTCTGCAGTGTGCACAAGTGACCTGTGTACTAAAAGGAACATGTGGCATCTACAATAATGCAAAGCATTTGTGTGAAATTACCATCGTTTTACACGATGTAGCCTAGTTTTGTCTTTCACTAAAAACTGCTAGACTACCTGCCATCAAAACAAACTTGAGTATTACTGTAAATATTTCACCCATCCATGTTCAATGTCTACTGTAGCATCTTTCTCCAAGCATCAAGTGTTAAGACCAGCTCCTGTCCTGCGTCCAATGGCAACATTGCTCAACTGACTTCTTTTAAATCCATTTATGGCCAATCTCATTGCATTAGATATTCTGTGGAAGTTTATCAAATGTCTTATGTTTATTGACTGTTCACTCACTACTTCTACCAATTAATAGTATAACCTGTGAGAGATGTAAATATTTGAGAAATATGGAGGCAAATATCTCACATCAGCCCATTGTTGGTTAACATCATACCTCTACAACACCACATCAATCACAACACACCATTAGGTCCATAAAGTAAGCTGAGGCTGTAAAGAAAAAATTGTCAAAACTTCTCAGAACATACTCTAAAAGTCACACTAGGCAACACATACCTTCATCCACTTTGACATACTGCAAATCCACATAGTTTAATCAAGAGTCACCAGGAAAGCAGCCTTAAGCCCATAAGGTCCAATGAGTGTGCTTCTATGAAAGGTCATATTTTTGTCATAGCTAACTCTGTAATTAGACATACAGACAACATATGCATAAGAATGGACAAGCACAAGGTGTTTGTTATTTGCTTGTCAGGTGCCAGGATCATGATGCCATAAGGTCATAAGGTCAACTGAACCAGTCAGATATGAGTATGACCTAGTGGTAGCCAATGTGGAAATAAATTACCTAAGCTGCTCCCCCAGAGGGACATGCAGAGAGATAGATATAATAGAACTTAATATGCATGCGTTAGGGGCAGGAAAGACACTGGTCTTGAGTGGTATCTTGCCATCATCAAGAATGATGCCTGGATACCAAAACAACATAATTGACTTAGCTAAGTAGTTGGTGTCTTTCTAAGGGGATCCCGAATGTGTCATACCAGGGATTGCTAATACTGGGTGAAGTCTTTGCTGCCCCCATAGTACCTTCTTTTAAGCAGAGTTTACCTACTGGCCACATCAACATAGCAAATTCAAACTCAGATTTGTACAGCATCATGGTGGCACTGCTCAATGCTACCAGTCTAAATAAAATGATGCCAGAACCTTGAGACCCTCTTGCAACTCAAACACATATTAGTGAAGTTATTGAAACACTGTTTTAGTGCAATGACAGCACTCCCTCTGTACTAGGGTTAGTGCCTATCTTACATTAATGGCCCTTGGGTTACTGTAAGGGAGCATCTGTATTTGTCAGAAACACCCTCACCTCATTTCAAATCACCCACAGCCCTAACCTGAATCTCCTGGAGATCCAAATCTCCTTTAACAGTTCTACTTACTACTTCTTCAATGTCCCTTATAGATCATAGAAATTACTTTAACACCATCAAAACACTAAATATCAAACCAAAACATTCTAGCTAGGGTACTTCAATTTCCTATGAAATGTTTAGACCACTTACACCTCTAAAATGGATATGTTCAGTGTTTCCTAGACTTTGTTAATATCAATGTACTATAGCAAATGTAAAACTACTCATTAGAGGCTCTAAATACTTGACGTGGTCCTTACTGACCTAACACCAACCTGTACTTCATCTCACATCTTCTCATCCCTGGATAAATCTGAATACAAACCAGTCATCTTCTCTGTCAGGCCTAGATACCAGATGAGACCATTTTTGAGAACTTCTCCAGGGAAACTGACTTCCGCTTGTGTTAGATATAAGTAAAATTCCCATCAATCCCCTTCAAGTGAATCCACCTGAGAAGGTTGCTGCATTTATCTCTAACTGTTAACAGCACTAGAACAGCTGCATAAAAAGTATTTGCCTGCCATTAATATAATAAAAAAATCAGGAATAATCCTCTTTGGTGGAACTTCTGCATTAATAATGTGTAAAACAAAAGAAGGAAATATTGAACATTTGTACAAATTCCTTCACCCTACCTCAGTAGCAAACTGAAACATACCAGCAAGAAACCTGACAGCACTATTGGAAAGTGTAAAGCAGAGTATGAGTTCAGGTTTGCTATAGATACCATAGGAAATTACAAATCTTTCTAAAGTTATGTCATGAATTTAAGGAGTAACGTCCAACAATGCATTGAACTCATTCATGCTGTCACACACTCTGATTCCAAGACTATGACCAGTATATCAGTAGACATGTTAATAGAAACTTTAACTGACCTACCAACATTGTTACCCCCACTATCCTTGAAAATGTAATTGCCTCTGAAATCATCTTAGAGCACCTCTTAAAATCCCTTTCAATAAAAAGAGGTATTAATAAGTGATGAGATTGATTATTTTATTGATCAAAGATAGGATATTATTTCATCCATAATGACCATATAAAGAGGAAAGGTGATGGTATTACTTTAATATTTCCCAACAACTACCGTATTTCTTCCAACTACAAACCAATACAAACTTTAATTCAGTAGAGCTTCTTATTACTTTCCTAAAAATAATAAAATATAAGCAAATATGTATTTACATCCCTCCTAGTGACAATACAACTACATGTTAAGATATCCTACATTGGTTATCCATAACAATTCCACAAGAAAAAAACACCACTATTAATTGGTTGGCCATAACCTCTAACTCCCTTACATCCAGCATGACTTTATACGCAACTAATTAATAATCCCAGTCATTATATCAAGCTATCAAACTGCTTATTAGACTGGATCTTAATATCAGACCATTGTAAATTCACCACCACAGGTACAATGTCAGAGTGTCTCAGCAAATATTTCCTGATCTATATGATCAGACATCTCACACATCCACTTAAACAACATGTTTCTAAAACAACTCACAACCTATCCCCAAGTTTAATCCAGAAATATTCATTACTATCCTGTTATCTATTAACTGGAATATACTTAAAACCTTACCCTTAAATGATGCTGTAATTTAATTCAATACAACTTTCCTAAATATTCTGTATAGAATTGTACCTTCTATATGGAAGAGACTAAAAACAAATAATGCAATTTGGCTATCAAAAAAGAGTAGAATGTTAATGCAGGATAAAGAAAAAGTATAGAAAGAATGGCAAAATAGAAAAATATAAAACATTACGCTATCTCAAAAAACTTCAGAATGCTCAGCAAAAATTCTAAAAGACAAATAAATTAAGATAAAAAACTATCTTATAACAACATTCACAGTGATAGTAGACAAAACACTTAACAATTTTAGTCAGCCATTAACTCCCTCAAGACTATAATGCCTTTACTATATACTTCTAGTTCACACCTATACCTTCTTATGGTGTCCAGAACTTTTTCAGGACAGGTTTCTTTAACTAAGTGACTTGTAAGCTAATGTTAAACAGTATTAGAAGGGGCAATAAGTTATTAACAAAATGACACTAAGACTGATAGTTCATCTTGGTTTGCCACATATTATTCATATTTATGTTCATATTTACATAACCGAGAGACCAACATTTTATTGAAGAGTATGGAATGAAGCACCATTGTGGGAGACAAAGCAATTCGCTGTCAATGCTGGTTTATATCACACTATACTGTAAATATTGCTAGTTGTTTGTTAGCAATTATGAAAATAAGCAATATTTACATATGCACTTAATATTTAAAAAAAAAAACAAGTACTATACAAACTGTCGCATGACATTAGGTGAAACCTTAGATGTTGCTGAAGAAAACTGTATTTGATATTTGCACTTTTAGTTGCACAGCTTGATAATATCTAGTATTATTTGTATCTCTAATTACACAGTTAATCATGTTTTCATATTTCTGTAAATCCCAGCCAAGCCACAAATTCAACCCTAATCCCTTTCCCAATAACCCACCACTCAAATCTGCAATAGAATATATCTCTTTTTTCATTGGTAGTGTAGTGTCCCTAACCAAGGACTCTCCAACATCTAAACCGAGTCCTGCCCAACAGCTACATTATCACCACATCCACTTTCACCTTCACATCTGTGCCCACATCCTCAATAAAGCTGCTTTTAAACAAACCCAAACCATGATATTATATATTGTGTTAAAATATTACTAACAAAACCAAAAACCTGGTCTGAAAAGGATCAATGACCACATGATCAGTAGTACACAAATTTATTGACCAGTTGCAAAAAGATTAAGTACTTTTGTCTGTTTATATCAAAAAGACTTCTTCCAAACCAAAAAATTTAAAACTCCTACACTAAGTCATGTGTTAAAAACAAACCAGTGAAAGCAATTCATCAATTAATTTAACCACCACCAACTTAAAAGCACGGTTTCATTTAAGGAAAACAATATCTGTTCAATAAATAATGTTGCATATGTTGCATTAAAATTGTAATACTTCCAAAGAAACACCTAGTAAATATTAGGTTTAACCATAAAATCTTAAACCAAGTAAGATTACAATCTAAGGGTGTTTGCAATTGCTAAGCATTCATTATGACCAGGGTGGAAGCATGCATTTAATTTTATTTGCCACTCCAGTTCTCTAAGTTTAATCAGGTCAGTCCGTGGTCCACACCGAGGATCTTTGACTAACTGTGATCAATAATAGTATCCACTTTCAGCTCACTCTTCAGAATTCATGTAGTTTAAAATTGATGAAAGCTACATGTTATCAATGAAAAGATTTGGAAAGCATTGTTTTTTTGTGGTGAACGTAATACAGGAATTAAAAAACTTCCGCACAGAGAAGTTTTATATATAGTTTTTTTTTTAATATAGTAACACAAATACATTTTGGCACATGGCTTAGGATTCCTTCAATTGTACATTTACCTGATCATGTGAAGTTTTTTTTTGTTATATATTATTAGAAACAGATGAAAAGTCAACAACTTGAGCTACTTAGTGGATCATTAGTGCTTTAGATCTTAGCAAAAAATGTTTCTGTTGTCCAGTATGATGAAGCAGAGATAAATAGTTGTGTGGTCAAGCCTTATGAATGCCTAAATATATTTCAAAAGTACAGTTGTCTTAGTACATCAGGTGGAAGTAAGGAGAGCATTTCAACAGATGTAGGCTTTCATATAATTGTAAAATGGTTCTCTAGCATCAAATGAACTAAGCTTTGCTGATGTGTAATGGACTAATGCCATGTACAAACAGAATGTTGCTATCCAAACTGACAGAACACATTTCACATAGTCCATGATTTGCTTTTATTGAAAATATGAATATCATTTATACATCGCTGGATACATATGTGGGTATATAAGGGTCTATATTTATTTTAGCAAAATGGCATTACAGTGAATGACATTTCGCCGACACATATAGACCAAAATCTTAAAAGAGCGAAACCCCAGTTCACAGATTTTTTTCCCATGGAAAAAAAATCGGTGAACCAACAAAACACAATATACCACTTAAAACATTACAAAGTGGGGGCTTCGCCCCCACACACCCCCAATGTGGTGGCTGTGCCCCCCACATCCCCCCTAACTAAGTATACCAACTCTGAGTTCAAGTCAGGTAAAGGGGAATGTCATGGCTCAGGCCAAGTGATTTCTTTCCCTGCGAAAGAAATCGCTGACCTGAGCTTTCGCTCTTTTCTGATTTCTGTCTATATGTGCCAGTGAAACGGCATTCACTGTAATGTCGTTTCATTGATATAATATAGACCCGTGTATACTTCATGACATGTAGATTTGTTGCTTTATGATTGTGTTGTATTTGGTTTGTAGCTGTAATTATATTAAAGGAATGTTTTCTCAAAAGTTATAAGTCATACAGAGATTGATTGGTAGTGTGATCTGTACCTTTAATGCATGTATGTATGTCTGCTATTTATTTCTGATATTTACATTTGAAAACTTAAAATAACGTGTCTTATAATTAAAAACATACTTCATTAAAAAAAGCAATTTGGATTTTATTGTTGCCAGTTCTCAAAAGGGTTTTATGCATGCAGTTAAAAAGATGTGAGCTATACTTCCTCTATATTAAGCATGCTGCAGTCCAGGCATGTCTTACCTTCAACGTGCTAAAGTATGCCCCTTAAAATCATTGCATTCTGTAAAAGCAAAAAAATGGACATTGAACACCTCAAAAATGCCCACAACTGCAATTTATTTTACTACTATCACACTGTTAAACAAAGTGCAAGCAAAATCCAGTCCTATGCTGAATATTAAGCATTGTCATTTCTAACACTTTTAGGAATATAAAACACATATAGTGTTGCCAGTTTGTGACAGTTGTGACAGTTGTTTATTTGCATGTGCCCCATAAATTGTTGACATTTCTGACAGTCCTTTATCTGTAAGAACCATCTTCCAAAATAATTTATTCTGTGGGCAAGACACTGCCCTGATCTTACAGTAATACTTATTACATGGGCAATTCTTAAATATGAATTGCACACTTCCCTGGGTGGAATATGCTAATGAGGAAGGACAACCTTTATGGGTAGAACCATTTCCTACTCTCAGTTCAAACAGAATCAGTGCAGGATCTACCCCAACTCCAGAGAAAGTAAAAAGTGGTGCAGCAAATCTAAAAAATAAAGAATTTTCATTTGGAAGACCCATCCTTACTTCGTGGCTACCTATTTGGTCCCAGAATATTAAAATTTATTTACAGATAAGGGAAGCTATAACCCATGTCTATGTGTTTTAAATGACCTACTAAAATCATTCCCCAACAAGAAATTACCTGTTCTTAACAGTCTACTATATGAAAGGTCATTCCACTTACAAGATCACTTCACTGGTAAATGTACCATAACTCAGGATGCTTTATACTCCCTCACAAAAAGAAAGCTTAGAGCACAGACATGCCCATGACTCACACTGGAAATTAAAAACAAGATTAGAGCTAAAGCTGATTCCTAGAGGTCCTGGAAAAGTGATTTACTTAATGCACAATTTAATCAAACCTTCTTCAACATAAGACTAGAAACCAGAGTTGTTACTAAGGTTGTAGAAATGATGTTCCTTAGACAAAGACAGTGACCAAACTGGACCCAATCTGTTCTGAAAAGAAAATAAAAAACAATTGATAGGTTCAAACAATCATTAGTTCAAATTTAGGGAAAAAAACAAGTTAAGGACTAAAAGCAGCTCATCTTTTACAAAAGACTATGTCCATTATCTGCAGTCCAGCACTAAGGACATAACAACTAATTTACTGTGAAATCATAATTACTCTTTGTAGTAAGGATACCCTTCTTCCCCTCAATTGTACCCACTAGGTTCTTCTACAGAAACTGTCCACTTCTGTCAAATCTCAGTAAAACAGATAAAATACCTCATATTTAAACTTAATAACTCAGGTGTCAAATTCAGCAAACTGCATCCACTTTTCTTAGAACTAGCTGCAGAACAAATAGCTAAGCCCCTGACTCATATCTTCAACCTCTCCCTTACATTAGCTACTGCCCTCCAGCTTTTAAATAGTCAGTTATAGTTCCTATCTCCAAAATCATTCAATCTCATGGACTGAAAGACTATATGCCATCTTGTGTCTTGTTTGGAAACATACTCTCCAAACAACTACTAAACTCTGTTAACAGCTATGGTCTCCTAAGTGATGTACAACATGGCTTTTATAAAGACTTCTATTCACTTACCATCCCGGTAATGACCACAGATTCCATTTACTACTACCCGAGGGATGTATATTTTATAGCAGGTGTCTTTATCTACATTACTAGGATCTTTGAAACTGTTGGCAACAACACAATTCCCTGGTTTCAGGGCTATTTGAAAGACAGAACCTTCCAGATACTTTACAGTAAGTCCCCACACAGCAGGTACACCTAATACAGGAGTACCCAGAGGGTCTTTACTAGGCCCACTTCTTTTCCTGCTCTTTGTTAGTGACTTCCCCCTGGAACTTCTGAATCTTAACATATGTATTTATACTGAGGGTATCCCTCTGATATAATCCAGTACAAACCACCCTGACCTGCAAAACAAATTACCGGATAACTTCACTCAACTATGTAGCTGGTCTTTCTCTAACATACTGATAATTAACAGTAAGAAAAGTGGCATTACAATATTCTCCTCAGCCAAGAAATTGCCTATAATTCCTCATTCCAAACAATAGATTAAAAGGAAATAACGTGTCTAGTGTCACTGGATAAAGATATCTCGGTATCTTTCTTAACCCTTCACTCTCCTTCACTGCATGTAAAGCAATATCAGTAATAAAGTCCTGGCTTAATTAAAATCAGTCATCTTCTCACTCCAACTGCCCAGTTAATTGTTAAGCATGCAGTAATACCAAAACTGCAATAGGGCTGCGTTTTCTCTTACTACAGTCAACCCTAAATAAATTCTGTAGCTTTATCCTCTTACCAAGCCACCTGATGCACCACTTCAGACTGCTTGAAAAACTAAATGGCTATCAGTGACTAACAGAGCCAGCCACATTCCTTCTAAGTACACTGGTCTTTAAAGTATTCAAACGGTTACTGTCCCCCTCTTAAAAGAAACTTCTCATACAACATTACAGCTATGGACACAGAAGAACATGAGAAAACTGTTTCATTCTGGCATACCCACCATATAAAACCACTGCTGTGGATTCTCCACACTGGGACCTGCTCCCTGGAACCAGTTACTTTATGAAATTAGAACTCAAGAAACCATTAAGCACGTTAAAGACACTATAAAGAAACATCTCAAGGTAGAATCTACATGAAATTGGTACTATGACAATGATTAATATTTCATACAAATTAATAGGTAGATTCTAGGCAGTATTCAAGGAAGTCTACCACTATATTACATTGTTAACACCTTAATAATTGTAATTCAATTCCAGTTTGTGTATATATATATATTTAAATGATGGACCATACTTGGTTGAATTGTGCCATGCTGAAATGTTAACTGCTCACATATTCCTTTGGTATGCTTTATTATATGACTGTTTTGCTTTTTATTTTGTAATTGCATATAAAATACTGAATCTTTTCTCAATTTGCCTGGATTGTGGCTAAAAAGGGTCAGTAGACCAGACCACCAACCCAGTTACTAATTAATAAGTATATAGTTAAATACATACATACATACATACACACATAAAGCTGAGATTGCCAGGTTGTACTCCTACACATTTAGACATCTTTATAAGTTTTTTAAATATCTTTATTAAATTGTCACTTAAGACATAGGCAGACATACATTAACAGAAAACAAACCACATTAATATTATTTTTTAACAAATGATCACATATGACACAGGCAGTCTTACATTTATATACATGAAAAGTAAACACTGACATCACTTTAGTTGCAAACATTGTGCATCACTTATAATCTAACCAGTCATTGTCAGTTTAGCATTATATAGTTCATTCAAACCATATTAATATTTTCATTTACACGTATTATTCATTACATATATGCTTTTTCTTTTTAACTATTGTGATTCACTCCAAAATTATGTAAATTGCCTCATTAGTGTCTTCCAGTAAACCTCATTCCTCATCCTGGACATTATTCGACATGTTTTGTTCCCACAAATTGCATTCATTTCTATATAATTTGCTTCTTCCCCTTTCTAATGATCACATCACAAGTTCCTTTTATCTCCTTTGCAATATTCAGTACTTCAGTTACAGCTGGTTTAAATTTTGATTTCCATTTTCTAGTAATTGCATTTTTGTAGCCAATAGCATGGTATAGCTAGAAAGTTCAAATCCAGTGTCCCAACTAAAAAAAAAAAATAACAATAAAGTGAACAGTTTCCTTAATTTAAACATTTGTTCCCCAACAATTCTGACAGATTACTATGTAGAGGATTTTTTAAAACAGTTAACTTGTTATATTCCCAAAACATGCTTTCAGTTACCTCTCTCTTTTCTATCACACCTCCAGCATTTGCAATCTCCCATAACCATGCTTGACCGGTGTGCTTCTAGTATAAAAATACCTAGACAAACATGTCCAGTCAAAAATCCTAAACCTTCTAGAGTTGGTTGCATACTTGGAGTGATACAGATGTCCGCTGCTGTAAATTGTCTTAAAATTTCTGAAATAATTCTAATATATCTAAAAGCTCTCTTGTTATTTTTCTTGTCATAGGCTCTGTAAGTTTGCAGACAAGACTTACCCTCTGTTGTCTAAACCATTGTTGTAAAAGTTTTTGTGCTCCAGGAATGAAATCAGAAAGTAGTTGCTTAACAGCAACCCTTCTTAATTCACACATATTATTAAATACTCCATTATTTCCCTCTTACACTCTGCAGTTGCTCCTCTTCTAATTCTGTGAGATTTCTCCTATTCAGCAATATTTAACCTTTGTCAGCCCCTCTAAATAATTCCTATCATTTCTGTGCCATCTCTCTCTCTTTTAATTTCTATCCTGTTTTTAAACTCAGTTTTCATTTTAGTTCCCTCAGCAACTAGCCTCTCTGAAGAAATGTCTATCTTCCCTAAAAACTCACAAATAATTTCCACTACCTCATTCCTTCCATTCCTTTCTTAACAGGTGAAATAGGAAAGAGCCAATGTCTCATTTTTACTTCAATTCCCTTCATCTTTACCTTAGCTTTTATCAGTGCATGGTCTGACATTGTTACTAGATGGATGTGGATGGATGTCAGTGCTTTCAATTAAATGCACCTGCTCTTGTGAAATCCAGTCTAGTCTGGTTATTGTACCTTGAGGAATGGTATGGAAATTTTGTCTGAGTTCCTACTAGTAAATTCACATCTTTCATACCAAACATTCTCATATATTTCTTCAGAAATATAGACTCTTTTGTTATACTTTTACTTCTAGATCCCCCAATACATCCTCACTATTGCAAATCAAGTTCCAAGCTCCACCTTATAAATAAAAAATTCAAATGAAATAAATAAAACAAATATTCTCTGCTGTAAGCTAATCTTTTTCTCCCAAAAATGTCTTAAGTTCCATAATAAAAGGTTTTGATGGAACATAAGTACATGCCAGCATAATCCTTCTCTACCTTTGCTATAGTCCCTTGCTACCACAAATTTGCCATTATTGTCATTTATTTTTTCCTCTTCTATTGCTACTGGAGACCCTCTAGCAACCAATATTGTTAGTCCCCTTTTCCTTTGTCTCTGATATCCTGCCAAATCCTTAAATCCTTTCTTTGGTAAATTCATATTCTGTTCTGATGAATCTCTTGTGACATTGCTATTTACACCCTAATTCAATACTTTTTACTTTTTGTCTATATCTGTAAGGCTACTTAAATTCCATGGTAACAGGGAGAGAGTAGCCTTCATGATAGAAAGCTATTACTCCCACCTATTATACATGACAGTTCTTTTGAATGACTGTTTCTAATGGCTTTGGGTTGCATGCACACATTAATGTTTGGTATTCTGATTCTTTATGCAGTTGCTTCTTCTCATCTCCATTTGAATTTCAAGACTTTTTGCTTCAATGAAAACAATCAAACAAAAATAAGTAAATAAATAAATTTTCAGAACCCCTCATCCCATTTTACCTTGGAACAAACACACAAAACTATGAATATTTTCAATATGTGAAGCTTATCTCTCTAGATTGAAACATTTGCCTCAAACTGACAGCTGTACCCACAGTTGTTACCTAATCTAAAATTAAGGTTATCCATGATAAAAGCCTTGTCAGAACTTGTGTTCCCACTTCTGCTGATTGCTGTCAAGTTTTTCTTCACCCCGTTGATCAGTGTGTAGCTATCTTGGAAATCTGACATCCTTATATGTTTTTCTTTCTTTTACTGAAGATAGTACATAATGGACAACAGAAAAAAGTTTTGCAGAGAATGTGATTTGATCCTGTAGCATGTGGATTTGGCTAGTGACGTAAATAATCACTACATGAAAGTTTTGGATTACAGCATGAAAGCTGGAGATCGTGGCTGTAAAGATAACCCCTCTAGCACTCAGCAGTGTCTCTACTGATGTCCATAGCACACCATACTCTGCATTCATTGCTACATTCCTAAGGCTGCTACCATTTGCCATGTGGATGTATGCAGCCCCAGGGACACTATGTTAACACTGATACTGCTTGTTTATTCTGAATGGTATGCTCTTCTGCATAAGTTGTGCTACATCACTGCTGACACCCTGCTTGAATAAAACTTGCAGCTTAACTCCATTTTTGGGATCTAGTGTGTCAAGCTGCCATAGGGTGCCTCTATATGCACTGTGACAAAGAGTGATGTTACCTTGCATGACCCTGCAACATGTTTTTTTATCCTCATGCTGTTTCATGCATTTTTCAAATGATCTGTCATCATTCCTTATGCCATACTGATTCGATCTCCTTGGATTAAACTCCTGCTGATTGGGGAAATAAAATGAAACGATCATGCAATTCATTAAAATAAAATGCTTTGGATGTACATCATCTGCATATGGTGGGTAGGGGGATATATATGGAGAAGTGTTTGTATGGATGGAGTTTTCCTGTGTTTTCCCACAACAACTCTCTCTCTCTCTCTCTCTCTCTCTCTCAGGTGGTTTAGCACAGGTGTGGCCCTTTACATGTACTGGAGTAATAAGTATATCTTGTCTTATAGGGTCTGCATCATGTCCTGATCATTTTAAAGACATTTTAAAGTTTAAGCCATTTTTATTTTTTTTTTAATCTTTCATCCCTTCATGCCTTTACCATGAAGCTCATCCTTACATTTGTTCAATCAGTTCCACTCACCTACAAATTGCTAGCAGAAATTACATTAAGCTGAAGTAAACCATCATCCTTGGGTTTACTGGGTCATTTACTTTATCCCCTACCTTTTATCTCACCCTGTGCTCTACATAAAGTAACACTAATGCAGATACATGAAATAATACTTAATGCAGACCTAATGTTATAATGAACTGCTGTTGCATTTTTTTTTTAAGGAAGGATCCTGATAATTACTGTCAGGTATGGTCAGGTATGCTGTGTGTGAAGTCTCAGGTAGTTGGAATGTAACTTTGTTATGTCACCAAGATTAATATTTGGCAGTTCTGTGTTAACTAAAATGCTTAAGATTCAAACTTGGCAGCATCAAAGGCATTTGTAGGCACGCTCAGACAATATTTAATTTTTATGAGGTCAGCTAAGCAGATAGAACAAGATTTTGCCAAGTACTGTGAAATTCATACCTTGATTTTTCAGAGGACAGAAATCATTTCCAATCCATGGAAAACACTATCATGTTTTTCAAAAAAAAAAAGATGTAGAAGAGTTCCTAGCTGCAGTAACAGGGGTTTCTCCATGTACCATGCCATACTCATGCACGTTGTGTTTGACAAATTATTAAGAAATAAACAGAAACATATGGCACCCAGGACATATAACTGGGGAGCTAAAGTTAATTAAAATTGAAGGTTAGGAAATATTAAAAAGAATTACTTTGCAGTTTTACTTTTATGCAATTTGTGAATCATTTCACGGGATTCTCTGACACTGAAAGTCTGCTTAGTTTTCAAAAGAGTAGGTTATGAGTCATGGCTGTTTTAAGTCTATGAGTAATGTACCTATCAAGAGTCTAGCCTGTGTGTTGCTGAATGTACTGTCCATAGAAGTCAGAAGACCTGAGAGAGTATTACATGATCCATATCTAATGCCATGCTAAAATGAGTGTTGTAATGGATATTTGTGACCCGATATAAGTAGATAATTAGCTGTTTGTCCATAATTTTTCTAAGATTTTCCTAAAAGTGACAGTCAGGGCCAAAATATGCATATCCATAGCTAGTGAGGTTAACTTTATTGGCCTGAAATTGTCCATTAAAATGACTTCAAACGTAAAAGTCATGGGCAATCAGAATCTCCATATAGCTGAAACACCTGATGTTCATAAGGGTCATTTGCATATATCCCATGTGCCTCTGTCACAGGAGGTTCGGGAGGTCACACATTGGAAGCTCTAGCTTGGCTGGAGTTTTCATTTAGTTTTACTGATTGGTTTTTCAGTGTGACCTTCTCACTCTGTTTTAAAAGTGACAGTTTAGAAAATGATCTATAATTAGTCAGAACAGGTTGGACATTTAGGAAGATGCATTATTTTAAATAATTTCTGGATAATAGTATATTTCCTGTGGTGAGTGGTAAGTTAAATCCATAGAATATATCCAGTTACATGGCACAGAGAGATAAAGCTGTGATTGCTGCTCTGGCAATTTTGTGGCAGAGGTGCTGGAAAGACTGAGCAGGGAGGATAGGGGTGGAAAGATGATACCAGATTGTCCATTCTGGAGGTGGGAGGAAGCTTGCCTCACTGTACTGGTGACACCTGCTGGAATACATGTGTATTGCCCGGAGCATAACAAGCCTAGCAGGTCCATGCTGCATGCATGGAAACATGTAAAGCATGTATGCACCACTCAAAACAGCTATAGTAGAGCCCGCAGGCAGCTGAGAAGATGAGAATGACTGACCTTTTCCCTAACACCTGAGTCTCGTCTCCGCCAGATAAAAAATGGTTTGAAAGGCTCTTGCCCATTGGAAGAATGAAAAGGCCAACTGGCTGCAGAAAGGAAAAGTTTGTGCTGATCCTGTGGGCTAAAAAGAAAGAGACAGGTATATTGAGCTATTTCTACTTAGGGGTTATGGACAAAACTGTTTTCCTAGGGATGGTGATTTATCTGGCAATGCATAGTTTTGAAAATTCTTTGCTGAATCTGCTTTAACATAAATTTTATGCAAGTTTATTGAGCTTCCTGATATTCCTGATTCACAGAATCAGAGATGAAAAGGAAGTAATGATGGCGACTGGACAACTTAAGTTTTCAACAGCTTGGTTTGAGGTTATGTGCTTTACTTAGTGAGTCTTGTCAGCTGTCTGGTACCTTGATGCAGTTTTGTTTGTACACACTCCTACCAATATTTCTTTCAGTTTTTGTACAGATTGCTTTGCTTGTGTCAGAAATGTATAGTGTTTGCAGTATTGACTTATGCATGGGTAGAAATTCTAAAATGTTAGTGACGAATGTGACAAGTATCATAATTTTCCCAAATTTACAGATGTACAATGGTAGACAGTATAACATTTCAGTATGTGTGTATGCACAACTGCCCAGTCTAAAACAACGTTTACTTTTTAAGATGTCCGAAGCTTCTTGAAAAGAGTAAGAAGGACTCTGGCAGTTGTTTTTTCCTCTTGGAAATAAAATGTGGCAGTCGTTCCTGAGGCACGTTGTGACAATGTGCTGTGCATTCATTTTCTAAGTGCAGAGGATTAAGGCTCTGAAGTGTGATTGATTCCTGTATCCAGAGTTACAAGGTTTGATTCTTACCACCTTCGTTTACCTACTGACTATGAGTTTAACTAGATAGTGCCATCTAGTGTCCAGTAAGTGTATCTGTTAACCAATGTATTTAAAACAATCCATAGATGTCACGTTCCTAATGTAGGTATCCACTTGTGCATCTCTTAGTAACCTGTGAATTATTTACATTGTTATTCATCTTATTGTTATTTAACTTCATCTCAGTTATTCATATGTGCCTAACGTAGTACCCACAGCCACATGTTGACAAAAAGTTAAAATAGGAATGCTTAAGGATAGCTGAATTTAAATCAGAAAATGAGAGGTTAATAATGGCAGCTGAAGATAGTGGGCTACCTTCATATTGGTTTATAAAGTCTATAGAAAACAAGTTGAAGAAACAGACAAACATAGGTTCTGTAAAACAGAACTGGAAACATTTATGCATATTCATGCTGGTTGAGATGCCTTCATAGCTGAAGGTCTGTATGCTGAAAGACACAATACTGTGGCAAGACTGTTGTATGGGGATTGCGCGAACACTGCAATATAGATGTAGCTAAGAAACACTGGAAAAGTAAACCACAAAGCATTATTAATAATGATGGCGTTTTAACACATGTGATCACCCAGTACCAATAGTTGAGATAACTAATGCAAGGAAACTATATATACTAGTCCAAGAAAAAATGACAAAAATAACATTAATCATTGAAATTGCTACACCCAGTGATTATAATGCCTTATGTGCAGTGAGACACAAAGTCATAAAATGCCAAGATCTACAAGCAGAAGTGAAAGCAACATGGAAGCAAGATACCCAAAGAGGTTCAATAAACAGGAGCATCTAGAGTATTGAACAGAATTTACAAACATACTTAAATGTGCTCCCAGTGCATGAAACCCCAGAAGAACTTAGAAGGAAACAATTCTGGAAACTTTACATGTGCTGAGAAGTGCTGTTAACATCAAAGACAGAAGCAATACTGATTTTATTAACTCTGTTCATATCTTCCCTTGGAATGGAATCCAGGCCTGCAGTGGTATTAGAAGCACAAAACATTTGGAGAAATTAAAAAAGTCGAAATAATATAGTGTCCAGGCTGTTCTCATCAAAGGTGGAAATTTTTTTTCTTTATTATTATTATTCATTTAAGGTATGACATTACCCTGACCCTTTGTAAAGCCTGAGTAAATATGCCTGATACTACGCCACGCTGCTTCAGAAGGAAGCTTCAGGTTCATTCCACCTCAGATGATCTTCACATGTTTGCAGTCATTAATGTTAGAAGAGCATGGTGTGGATGTCTGGAGTCATGCGTTATGCTGTGGTATGTATATTTATTGTTTTGCTCTTGTTAGTCCTCTTGGCATTTTATTGTCCTTTTTTATCTCAGCACTGTTGTTTTGCAGCATAATAATCACAAATCAAAATTGTAGGAGTCAATAACAGGTAAAAAGGCATAATTTTGCAAAGGCTGAAGAAATGTTGACTTCTGCTGGAGTGATTAATCAATGGTAGAAGGAGCACTTTGAGGAATTTTTGATTCTGGTGAATAAAGTCTGCTCTAAAGAGGCAGTGACTTAAACAGATATTTGCACTGTATCTCTTTCTGCAGAGAAGGTCATTGCTGTGATAAAACAGTTACAGTGTGACACGCCAGAAGGAATGGATGAGATCCTGTTAAAATGTGCTTAATTTACTGATTAATTTGTCATTTCTATGTTATGTGGAATGCTGAGACAGTATCTCAGGACTGACAAAGTGGGCAGGGATCGCTGTTTTCAGAAAGGGTGACAGAAAGTTTGGATCCAGTTCTAGTGCAATGAAGTTGTTCAGTCTCCTTGGGAAACCCTATGCCAGCATTATGGAAAGGAGACATCATCTACTTGCTGAACCTGCTCAGCAGAAGGGCAATGACCTCCATCCTCACCATGGAATCGTTCAGACATGTTTTGGTCTTTCTAGATACTGGAGAGGCCATGCAAGTTTGCCAGTACTGTGTATATGTGTTTTGTAGATGTGGAGAGGCATATGACTCCATAACTTGGAGTACCCTGCAAATGATTCTACAAAAGTATGGGATCTCACTGCCGCTGTCGCATGTTATGCAGCCCCTGTATTTGAAGTAAACATATCTGCTCACACGTGTTGAGTATTATGTCCACCACAATCAAGGTAGGTATTAAAGTAGTTCTTGATCCTGTCCAAGACTCCACCTGGGTATCTCGCATGCACACCCCTCAAACTCTAAGCATTAAAAAAGTCATACCAGAGGGTAAAGAGCACATTCTTACTTTTCAGAATAGAAAGTCTTTGGTCATACACCAAGTATAGCTAGTAGTAAGAAAACATTGCACATGCTAAATTTAAATATTAAATATGTATGTAGCCTTGAGCACCCTAGGGAAAATCTTGCTTTAAGAAGAATACCAATACATTTAGGATAAACAATTGTGAGGTATACTCCCTTGGGAGATATACTGCACAAAGCAATGTAAGTGGAGTCCCCAGAGCATGCACATTGTAATCATGTCTTACAGCTTTCCTGATAAAACTTGGTGATCTCATGTACACTGAGCTACAGGCTGTTTCTGGTAACAGGGAAGTCTTGTCTACCAATGCAACCATCACCAGGAGAAAAAGTTTAGAAAAAATGGATGGATGGGACACTGCATTCAGTATACCTGGTGTCTTTTGTGAGTGTTAGCTTTATCATACGTACCGCATATAAGAAGTTGCATAGAGTCTTGCTACATTTAAAGCTTGTTTGACATATGCAGTCACACAGCACACACAGTATGAAGGCACATAATGTCTGTCCCTAGATGTTATTTGTTTTCTGGGTATTGCAAAGGACACATATTTTTTGTCCAATGGTTAGGGTTTTCTGTTTGTTTACTTTGAACAGGGATTTTGTTTCCATAAATCTGTTACAAATTAAGTCCTATGTCATTCACAAGAGATCAGTAGACCAGACATGCAATCTGTCTAGCTTGTTTACAGACATAATTTTTGTGTTTTACTGGTCAGGTACAAGACTGCATGCATGCTCGATAATGTGTTTTTCATTCACATATATCTGTTTACTATAGTTAGGTCATCTATGCTGAATGGCTATGACATTAATATTTACCTGCAATGACACCAGTCTATTTTATAATATATGCAATTTTGTTGTGTAAGTTTGCTTGAATATGATATATTTGCAAATGACATCACTGCAGTCTGCTGATCTATCGTGGTATCACACCCATGTTACATAGTGACCTGAATTTATGGCTCCTTATTTGGAATGAATATCAGATTTTGGTACATAATGTTTTGGAAGCAGCAATTAGTATTTCCATCTTTGAACCATACTACACACACATACGTATATAGTGCAAAGGGTGGGATATTCACACATTCAAGATGGATTAACTTTGACTCTTTCAACATTTCTAGATTCCCAGAAAAGTTAGAATCTTACATTATGTTCAAAAATTATTTTCTTTTCTCTATTTCTATGTCTTTCATGATGCGCAGAAGGAAGGGAACCACTTGAACTTTGTTGTACATAGAACACAAAAATATTGGAAGTATGGTACACTTGCTTTCTCTAAAATATTTATAAGCAGGACTGAATATAATGTATTGCTTGGTTTTGGGATAAAAACACCCAAAGGTCACTATTTCTACCCAGATTGTTTGATTCTAATCTAACTAAATAACACAGGGTGGACTTCATAATGAACCTGTAGTAGTGTGGCATGTACCTCTGCGCTTTTAGGATGTTACTGTTAATGGCTGCTTTTGGCAGAGAGGTCTGAATTAATTAGCAAAAGTGATGTTTAGTGCATGATTGTCACTGTACACAAGACAAAGTAAATAGTAGCTGTTCCTGTAAGCTGTTTGGTAATACCTGTGCAATTACTTATTTCAGAAATTCAACTGCTATTCAACTCAGGTGAGATATATGTGCTGGGACACAACATAGCACAACTGATACATCAAGACTCTACAAAAAGCCAACAGGAAAGGTCACAAAGAAAATATTGCACATATAAAATATGCACCCTTTTCTGTCTGCACTTCTGAATGTGGGGCTTTGGCTTCACAAACCTGATTTCTATACTACTACTACCAAAGTTGCAAAAAAAGTAGCCAAATACATAAACTCAGCTTTTCTTTTTACTCTGAATAACTCAGCTTTGGAGACAGAGTTAAAGTCTATTACCAAGAATTCCACAGCTGATGCAATAAAGTGTCAGGATTATGAAACTTCACTTAAGATACACAGTACTTAAAGTGATGACAAACCAAGACGAGGCAGAACATAGTGCTTCCATATAACTCATTAGAAATATGGAAAAAAACATCTAAAACATTAGGATGCTGCCTGGAGTATTTTGAAAAATGCTTTCTTTTTTTTTTGTTTGTAGGAGAGCAAGCCACCTTGCAAAATCTGACATGGGAGCAAGCCCCTTTTGAACTATATAAATATAATAACTCCAAGACTGCAAAAACTCAGCAAAGAAAAGGTAACAAAAATACAGCATTCATCTTCTTGCTGTTTTCCTCCAAGACAGGAAAACAGTGATCTTCCAGTTCTTTTTTTTTTCGATAATCATTTTTATTATTTTTCAAAACCATAATACAATCCACACACTATTTACATTATGTACAAAATTGCTTCCAATAGTTAACTCCAATCATATATCAACATCATGCATTAACAATAGATACCATACTAATCCGGTATATAAAAAAAACGAAAAAAACTACAAGAGAAAAATAGAAACAAACTCAAGCCAACAATCTGTATTATTTCTACGTCCTCTATCTAATCTAAGATTGTGTTTGTTCTCTTACTGTATGTCCTGAGAGAAAGTGGATAGGAACCTCTAGGCCAACACAATGTTAAAAATTTGCTCCCATATTTTTAAACTGTTTATACTTTTCTTGTTATTATTAATTAATAATTTATGCACTAAAATATGCTTGATCGCTAACCGCCTGAATTTTTCCCATGATGTCTGGGCTGGGTTCAACCAATTTGTGGCTATATATAATTTCATTAATAAACTGATATTCATAATTACGATCCTCTTTGATTTATCTAAATTCTCTGGTGGGATATGGAGAATCAAAAATTCCCAGGAGAGTGTTGAGTTTTGGTAACCCATTTTTTGTAGCTGCAATTTTAATGAGTTCCACAATTTATAAATGCACTTGCAACTCCAGAACATGTGTAGCAGGTCTGCTGTCTGATCTAAACACTGTGGACATTTGGGTGAGTTCTTCGAATCAAATTTATGGAGAGTGAGACGAGTATAATACGCATTATTAAATATCATCAGTTGAGTAAAGACCAGTTTTTGAAGGGATACTGATTTCAATGTCAAGCTAAATGCCTCTAGTATCTTACTATCATCTAGGGATACCAATTTCTCTTTCCAGTATTTCGATAAAAGAATATAATTATTGTATTTCCTCTCTTTTGTCATTTTATATGCTGAGGTTATGTATTTTCTATCTTGTAGCAAGGCTTCCCACAAATTGCGAGAGATAACTAAGTCCTTTTCTTTGATTTCGGTGCTATTAAAATAATTTATGGCAAGATCTTTTAGCTGCCTCATTATAATTAAATAGGAAATGGGAAGGTTCATCTCTTTTAAAATATCATGTACTGCTACTCCTAAGAAGGGGTATAAATCAATCACAGTTAAATCCTTAATAAGGGGGAATTTCTTCAAATCTATCAGTTGACTACCAATAGTCATGTTTGGATTCCCGTGAAATGGTTGAAAAACCATCATATAATTTAGTAAGTTTAAAGAGGCAAACAGAGTTTGAATTGCCATTACCCAAATCTTAATGTGCTCCATTAAATCAAATTTACTCAGAGTTCGATTATTTAAAAATGGTACCGCTTTAACGTTAATTCCCACTCCTTTTATGTGTTTACAAGTTAGAAGCACCCATTTGGGTATCCATTTTCTACTATTACTGTCCAAGTAAGACAACCTTAAAATCCTATTAGCCTGAATCACTAAATAGTACATTTCAAAATCCGGTAGATCCAACCCCCCCCCCCATATTTTTGGGAGCCATCAATTTCTCATAAGATATTCTCGTTTTTCTGGGTTCCCAAAGAAATCTCCCCAATCCTATCTGAAACTGCTTAAAAAATGTTTTCGTGATTTTGAGTTGTGCTGCTCTAAAAATATATAGCATTCTTGGGAGAACATTCATTTTTATAATCGCTGCTCTTGCCATCATCGGTAACTTCAACTTGCTCCATCTTTCTAAATCCAATGTTATTCAGTCTCCAGTTGCCTTAATATTATTTATAAAGAAATCTCTATTTTCAGTTGAGAATGCAATCCCCAGATATTTTATCCTTTCTTCCGTCCTTACTTGTCCTATCAATGGTAGCATTGAAAAAGGTGTGGGTGTCTTTAAAGGGAATATTTTTGTTTTTTTTAAATTTAGTTTGTAATTAGAAATTCTCTCAAAGTTTTGTATTGCTGTTAGTATTTTTTTCAGTATCAGAAACCGGTGTGGTACAGTATATATTTAGATCATCTGCAAAGGCAGCCATCCTAACCTTTATCCCAAGAAGTACTGGAGAGTTATAAAAGACATTTTGCTTCATGTTAAGGAATAAGGGCTCCAAATACAGATTAAATAACATGGGAGATAATGGGCATCCCTGTCGAGTACCATTTTTAATTTGAATAATTTTGGAACATTCATGATTTATAGATAAATTAGTGTATGCATTATTGTATAATTTCCTTAACGTTAAAATAAACTCCTGAGGTATGTTGAAATAAGATAATATATCAAATAATTATGCCAAATTAACTCTATCGAATGCTTTCTGAGCATCAATTATTAAAGCATATATGTTCAGATTTTTATACTTCGCATAAGAAATTAGTGTATGAAGAGTTAATGTATTGTCCGTAGTCTGTCTCCCATCTATAAACCCCGCCTGTTCCTCTGATATTATCGAATTTATTACTTTTTTCAGTCTACTAGCTAGAATAGATGTCATAATTTTCATGTCAATATTCAGCAGTGATATGGGCCTGTAATTGTCTGGATTTTTGGGATCACTATTCTCCTTCAATATCAGGATTGTCCTTGAGGCATTAAAGTGGGGATCATTGCTGCCATTCAGAATGATATAATTAAAAGTCTGTGAAAGTACACTGTTCAGAATCACACTAAAAGATTTATAGAATTCAGAGGTCATACCATCTGGTCCTGGGGCTTTATGGGGCTTCAATTTCTTGATTGCCTCCAAAACCTCCTCGACTGTAATCGGTGCAATTAATTCTCCATGAGAGTCCTTGTCAATATTGGGAAAAATAATTTTCTGTAGGAAATCTTTCCTATCTTTATCTTGGAAGTGTGCTTGCTGCTCACCATACATCTGATTAAAAATTAATTCAAAAATCTTCATGATATCTGACTTGTCAGTATATATAGTATTGTTATGATTTATTTCAGTAATTAATTGTGTTGATTTCGTCTGATTAATAATAAGGGCTAAAGCTTTCGAGGGAGTTTGAATATGATTTGCATACTTTACTAAACTTCTTTGTTCATAAAGTGTCAATTTTCTATTATGCAGAAGAAACAGCTCTTTCTGACATCTTAATAACTCAGTTTCTGCCTGTTCATTATAGTTCCTCATCAACTCCTGGTCCAATAGTTGTATTTTGGTTTCCAAATCCAGTTGTTCCTTATTTTGTAATTTTTTGTAATCTGTAGCTTTCTGAATAAATAATCCTCTTAACAACGTTTTAGTTGTAGCCCATTCTATATCTATTGGATGTCTATTTCGGGGAATGTTGTATAATAATTGTTTAAGTATCTCCTTGACTTCTTGTACTATATCCTCTTTGGTCAATAAATATGGGTTTAAGGACCAATTATATCCACGGTGGCTTTTAGTGTTCATAATATTGGTATTTAAAGTTAAAGTTATCTTAGAATGGTCAGAGAGCTGCCTAGCTTGATTAGAAACCCTGGGGTCAAGTGAAATCAATACTTCTGAAATTAAGAAAAAGTCAATTCTCGACCACATTTTATGGCAGCTAGAGTAAAAGGTAAAATTCTCTGCCTTTGCTTGTATGTGTGTGTGTTTAAAAGGGTCATACAGTTTAAAATCAGTTCTCAGTTCTTTCAACGCTACCATTGCCTGCTTATTAAAAGCAGTAGAAGCCCCCAACTTATCAAGTTTAGAATCTCGGTATAAGTTCCAGTCACCTCTCATCACTATGTAGCAGTTATTATATGACTGTAAAATGGAGTAAATTGAAGTTATAAAATGATGTTGGTTCACATTAGGGGCATATACACATATAAGTACTATATGTTTATCATAGCAGTCGGATTTGAGAACCACCAAACACCATCTGCCTTCTTTATCTATTTTATCCTCCATAATTTCTCCTTGAAAGTGATTCTTAATTATAATTGCTACCCCAGCACTATTCGTTGTCCCTTCCGCCGCCACAATCTTCCTAATCCATTTCTTGTCCTTCATTGTCTCCCACTGGTCATTAGTCAAATGCGTTTCTTGTAATAAGATAAAACTTGCTATTGATTTAAAAAAATAGATGCAAAAACAGCTTTCTTTTTTTCATGTTCTGGAGTCCTTTAACATTCCAAGATTCTATTATCCACATTCAAAGCTACTTAAAAGTGTACATCGATATCTAGTTTTTTTTGACCACCTTAGATTGACAAGTGTTGGCATTTCGTAAATTATTTGGAAGCAAAACTGCCTTCCCATCCCTACCCAGTGCCTATCCACTATTCCTCTGGACCAGGATGAACATAGGCTTTTCACATTGCTTAGAACTCCCCGAGTAGCTAATCTACCAATTCTACTAATTAACAATAAAATGTCATGCAAAAAACCTACACCAACTACATCTACATCTACAAAGCCTAACCCAGACATTCCCTACTAAACACTGCACACAAGTAACTACAGCTCTGTACATTTTCCCCGGTATACATATAAACTAATTGTGCCTGACATTCAGAATAGTTCACTTCTATCAGTCTTTATGTTCAGCAATAACATACAAGCATTATAATTTCTTGTTCTATAACATTTTAAATATCAGTTAACATAATAAGCACACAGTTGTTATACATTTTGTTTAAATAATCTGACTCTTATAGTCAGCTATATTTTTCCATAACAAACTTACAAGGTTCCATGCTGATATTTAGAAATCATTGCATTTAAAAATAAAACTATAATGCACATTCACTTGTTGTAATAGTAGGTAAAAAAAAAAAAAGAGAAGAACAAAGAGGTTAAAAAAGCAGAAAGAGCGCACACAAGAAAATGAGAAAAAGAGAGGAAGATAGATTATTTTACACTTCTTAAACCATATTGTTGCATGCTCTTTATTCTTGTCACCATCTCTTTTACCTCTATTTAACTCAGTGTCCTTACAACAATATCTAATTACAGATGATACACTCTCTCTAAAGGGATGAAGCATGAGAGATACAAAATTATTAACAAGACAGAAAAAGAGCAAGAATAGAGAGAAAGCAAGAAAGAGAAAGAAAATAAAGACTACATTACCTTAAACTACCACTATGCCATATAATCTCCTTCTATAACAATTAAGCCATTCACACAGCCTTTACCTGACCCACTCGGCTTCATTGAACATCCTGCAGTCATTTAAACCTTAAATAAGTCCAAAAACAAGTTTGTTTTGCTTCCTCAGCAGCTCTTCTTCTTCCCAGCAGTTGCATCAGTTCAGGCAGTTCTACTTCCTTCCTTCGCGCTCGCAATGGGGGAACCAATTCGCGAACGGAATTCCTGGCTGCACTATGCTTAAAACGGTCCCCCTGCTTCCTCTAATACATTTCCTGTTGCCTCGAGGGTCAGAAGCGCTCGCTGGAGTCATAAAACATCGTGGAATCTTCGTGTTTTGGCTGGGAAAACGAGATAAGGAGATAAAACGGAGATTTTCCAGGCCTGCTGAAAAAACAAGAACAGACAAAGGATTCCAAAGCCTCGGATCATCGTAAATGAAGAATCCCATTCACGCTGCTGTTGAAGAAAGCCTAGTTGGACTGTTCACATTTCTGACGGTGGCAGAGCCTTAAAAAGCTTCAAAAAGGTAGGTCTGGCTTCTTTTTTTGTGCTTACAGAGTACTTAATGCCATCAACAGTAAAAATTAAATTATTAAGATATTTCATTTGGAATCTAATGTTTTTATCAACCAGAAACTTACAGTATGGAGCCAGCATTTGTCTAGACTGCCTTATTTGTGTTGGTAAATCCTGTGCTATGGAAACTTTATAGTTTTGCCATGTTATAGATCCACCAGATTTTTTAATGGTTAGAAGTATTTTGCTCACATCTTGGTAATTTAATATTTTGACATACACAGGTCTGGGTGTATTTGAAGCTTGAAAGTCCCTGTATGCTCTATGTGCTCTTTCTATGACAATTTGCTTAACAGCCACAGAGTCCTTAAGCAGTATTTCAAATATTTGTATAATGGAAGTGGTCAGATCATTATATTGTATTGATTCTGGGATCCCTCTGATAATTATGTTGTTATGTCTCGATCTTGCTTTCAAGTCCAGAATTTTGTTTTGCATCATTTGAATGTCAGCCTCATGGGACTCAGATCTTTTAGTGAGCATTATTATGTTGTCTTCATTTGCTGCTATTCTGGTTTCCGCTTTCTCCATTCTTGCAAGAATCCGGTTGCATGTGTCACTAAATGTTTGTGTTTGGGATGTTAGATCTTTTAAGGCTTCCTGAATAGGTAGTAATGCAGTTTTAATCTCTTCCATTGTGACCTGTTGATCAGGCTTCATTGTTGCCCCTGTTTTTGCAGTCTCTTGCTGTTTAATAGTTTTCTGTCTCTTAATTATAGATTCCTTCTCCGGAGACTGTAATGCTGACAGCTTAGTTTTGGTAGTTGTAGTGTCAATATTTTTATCTTCTTTTGACATTTTGCAATGCTGCAGATAAAGTTATTTCCCAAAGAAAAGTTTCAGAAGTGAGGTAGTTCAGTCCTTTGTTTGATGCTCTGTTCAGAGTCAACCTAACAATCAGTTCCAGTCCTGTTGTCACCAAGTATTTTCTTTCAATTTTTCTTCCTCGAACAGACAACTGACTTCGAGTAGTTTAATAATTGCTGCCAATTAGTGGATTAACTCCAAGTGTACATCCACAGGGTTGATTTTTTTTTCTGGTATTTGGAGAGCTGAAGTACTGCAGTGCTTATAGAATGGCGGCCATCTTTGAATCCTGTGATCTTCCAGTTCTGATGTTCTGAGAATAATGAAACTGGCTGGTGACACATGGTATGAGGTGTTCTAAACTATTCATTTTAAATAATCTAATAGTATTACCTATGTAATATAGGTTACAACTGCCATTTATACAATAAACTACCTGCATGAACCACAGGTGGCAGGATGCCTCAATATATTTGTTATCTATGTATTTACAGACTGTGGCCAAAAAGTACCACACTAAGATATAATAGGAGGAAAGAGACTGGGAAAAGAATTTTATTTACTAATGTATCCTCTGCTGATCAGATTAGTCCCACTAGGCTAATGGCATCTTTTCATGGGAGACTCAATGTGGTATCTGTAACTAGTATGGGAAGTTTGGCTAGGACATCAGAGAACTTTGTCTACACTTTTTGATAGATGCCACTGAATTTTGCATCCGCTTGAGATACCACCAACTCAAGTAGCTGGGACCACGGATTAATGCCTCATCCTTAGGACAGCATGCTTAGGAGTGCCGAACCCCCTTTAATGGTGCACTGCAGTGTCAACAATCCAAGCACCTGGAATATGAATAAAACCCACAGCCTTCTGGGTTTCCAGCACCAAATGTGAGTGTTCTACCTGCTGAGCCACTGACATTGGTATGTTACCCAAATATCTACAACTCTAGTATGAACCGCTAAAGCTAGATAGAAAACACAGAGATAAAACTGGGTCCTTAGCCAAGACTGATAAATTCCTTGTAAAAATGTTAACTCTTCCATGGCTTAATGTTTCATTCATCCTTAACCACATTCTGAGTTGTCTTAAGAATAAATTACTGAACATTTTTATACCTCATCGCTTTGCAGGGAATACTGTAAAACTTCCATAGTATAACCCTTATTTTTCAGATGATTTGTAAACATTTGGGCATGATTCTCATACTCAACATCCTTACTGCAGTTATGTTTCATCCTGCATAGTTACCCATAAAGGAGTGAAATTAATAAAGCTTTCTGATGTTGACTAGAGTTAAATAAAAATGTATACCCAGCTATGGTTTGTATTAGATGTGAGAAATCACTCACCTGTACCTCCTTTTAACTGGATATCTAGAAATTTGTCTTCCTATGATGTGTTGTGGCATATCCTAGACCACATCTATTGTTCTATAACACCTCAAATAACTTCAAAAATGTTCCATATAACCCATATACTGGGTCATCAATGTGACATGCATAAAAAGTGTTGCTAAAATAAACAAATGAACACATGTTTCATTTATTTATCCTTTGTTAACCAGGTTAGTCCCACTAGGGAATAGTTTCTTTTCAGGGAGATCCAATGTGGTATTTATACAATTTTAATTTGGCCAGGGCATTGGGGAACTTACCCTACATTGTTGCTAGTGGGACCCATTTTGGAGGAGCACTTCCTGTTTCCATTCCTAGAACAGAGGTGGCCCAGAGAAACAGGAAGGCAGAAGATCAAGAAAAGGAAATGATGGACTGTGGAAAGAAATGGAGGAGAAAGCAAATATTCAGACCAGAGAATTTGTGCAGGATTCTGAAGAAATGTTTCTAAGAAATCTGTTTGGTGGAGCTGAGTCAGCAAATGATGGATGTATAATTGCAACCCTCCAGTTGGGAGGGTTGTGGGATGATTTACTTAAAGAAATGCTGGTGCAAAGCATACCTCTCAACTATACCAAATTTTTTAGTTTTTACTGGTTTTGAGGTCCAAATAATGGGATGCCACAATTTCCGAGTAGCACCCCTTAATTTCTGATTTCCCTGCTTTATTTTTGAAATGTGCGATGACGTCAGTTTGGGCTCAAGGGTAACTTGCGAGCAAGCATTTCCAGCTAAGGATGTTTTCTTCCGCGAGCGATTTATGAAGGCGGAAATGAAGCTGCAAGGGAATTTGGATGTATATATATTATAAGGGAAGGTTAATTTATGGCAGCAGAATCAGGTTCATTATGTTTATATTCCACCACAAGGGTTATTTATAAGGTTCGGTCATTATTTTATACTGCTGTGTGTGGGTGTGTGTGTGTGTGTGTGTGTGTGTGTGTGTGTGTGTGTGTGTGTGTGTGTGTGTGTGTGTGTGTGTGTGCTGAAGGTAGTAGGAGTGTCTTAAACAAATGAATGACTCCTCTCCATTAAACTGAAGCTAGTGGCAATTTCATCTAAACCACTTGTAAGGGGAACATGTTCTTATTAGTCATTACTGCTAAAATCTACTCAATGTGTCTACTTCCTAAAATATGAAGACTGTACTTATGAAACAAGCCAGCTGCATTTAACAAACATAAATTCCCACCCTTGTCTCTTTTAATTGTGTGCATATATGAATTTTTAACCACAAATCCTGACGTTCATTGACTTTCCTTGATATACTTATTGATATTTATATGGGGAACTCTGGTTTGTACAGTGGCTGCATGCGAATATATATTTATTCCCAGAGGAAGGCTGGCAGCAGAATTTGGCATGGTGGACAAGAAAGTTCATCAACCATTGAAATTTCATTTTAGTATTTAAATTCTCTCTGTATCTCTCTCTTGTAAAATGTTCTCCCTCTTCTCAAACTTTTTTTCCCATTAAAAGAACTGTTTAACTTTTTTTCCCATTAAAATAACTGTTTGATACCCTCAAGCCCATCTCTTCCTATGCACAAAATATGTTGAATTCTCAAAACATTGTTGATCTAGTTCATTATATATGAGTGTTGTACAAATGTGGTACTTTTAATGCATTATATTGCATTATTTACTCTGCTAAGATAGCTTTATAACCAATATTTTACAAGAGACATTATCCCCGGGCCGCTACTGAAAAAGGGGCTATGACCCCCCACAAACACACATACACTTATACTTTCTCTGGTCTAAAAGTGGAAATTAGACAGACAGACAGACCAGCGAGGTGAAACCCAGGAATATCACCGAAGATAGCTGAATGAAATATTCAGCCAGATTTTGCAGGCAAGCCGAAAGGAATCAAGTGAACACAATAACAGTGCTATTTTATTTTATTTCTTCAACAGTGCGATTCTGCACATGGTTGTACTTTTACTGAAACAAAGTTTGTCAAAGTCGGTTTCTGAATTTGTAACCTTATTTAATAATACACTAGTAAGTAAAAAACGTAAAAAAGTAATTTGCTTTAGCAACTTTCTTCAGTACACCTTATATTTGCATTGGTCAGAACTCCTATGCTTGTCACTTGGAACAGGGCAGGGTAGGGTACGCTATTGCAGGGGTGATTAATTTTTTAGACAGACAGGCAGACAGTTGGGCCGATGAGATGGGACATGGTAGTTGCAAATGACAGACTGGACTGGAGACTGGAGTCCTGGTTTGCAACCCCAAGAGCACACATATCCCAGTTACCACTCCATAGTATTACTTAATTTCACCAGACTAACAAATGAAACGATTATGCCCAAATCCCAATATTCGGATTGCTTTATGGTACAGTAGTGTAGCAAAAAAATCACATGACACTCAGATTTATTAATTACTGTTTTTGCACTCAAAACCTTCCAGCTCCATTGCATATTTTGTTTTAAGTGAAGTAGCATATTTGTATTTACAAAAAAAATGAATGCATGAATCTGAAAAAAAAATTAGCAATCTGTATCTGTAAGTGTGCCCAGCTGGTAGTCTATTGTTATTTTGTCACAGACCTTCACATACACATGAGGAATACTGGCACATTCAAGTCTGAATTTCTTTGTCAAGAATTGTGAATGAAACTAAACACAGTGGGAGGACAAAGGGCCAAAAGCAGGGACATATTTTATATACAATTACATTTTTTTTCCGCTAACGGGACAGCAGTCATCGCCAAACTTAAATGTTGCCATGAAATGTATACAGAGAAGTACCACAAATGTTATTGTGATTACATGTTCATATTGTCAATACATGCTTTCTTCTTAATGAAAATGTTTTTACTATGCTATAAAGCTGCAATATGTGTGTGAGTGTGTGTGTAAATCTGTAAACATCGAGTCTCTGTGTCATTTGGCCAAAAGCTGTAACATTCTGACAGCTTGGGAAAAATGAACCGATGCTGTGATAGCAATTTACAGATTCATAGTGCAGGGTGAGTGGTGCTGATGGATCATCTGGTCATATTTTATTCAGTCTAAATATGACATCAGTCTGTGTCTCAACTAAATTATATGACAGCTAATGCGTTTTTGTTTTTAGATCTGGTGGTGATCGCTGCTGTTTATAATACCAGAAATGTAAGTACTGAGTGCTTGAGTACCTCAAACATATGCAATCCAGTTTGTTACTTGAGTTTTTGTGAGATTTTAGATTTACTCGATCTGTTGAATTTTTATGGCGACTTTATGATTTACAAAACACGGCATTATTTGGGAAGTGTATGCATACTTGGGTCTATATCACATTACCGAAATTCCAAAATGTTGAACACCATAAGCTCAACCTTGGAATCTCGAAATGTGATATACTTGAATGCTCAGAACAGCAAATTTTTTCCAAGGGAAAACATTCGCTGTTCCGAGAATACACACTCACAGCACAAGCACACCAAAAATACATAATCCACACATACACACTTCACAGAACCCTACACTAAACCATACATACACTACTAGCCATCCACTTACCTTAACCCAGCCTTAACCCTAAGGTCCCTAACTAACACACACTCACCTTACCTGCTCCCTAACCCTAAGGTCCCTAACTAACACCCACTCACCTTACCCACTCCCTAACCCTAAGGTCCCTAACTATCACACACTCACCTTACCTCGGTCCGTTCGCACACTTACCTTAACCTGGTCCATCACCTTCGCACCACAATCGAGGAAATAGCAAAGCCGCAGAAACAGCCCACTGAATACTTTGCCTAGGAAAATATTCAGTGTTCTGCAGCTTCGCTGTTTCAAGCGTTCTCTGAATTGGGGTCGATATTATAACATTCGAAGTTTTAAGACTTTGATATTATAATAGAGACTCGTACACTTTACATGATCCGGTGCTTGTTACCTGAGTTTTTGTGATACTTTATAATAACCTGACCTGTGGAATTTCATGTTGACTTTATGGTTTACAAAATATGCCATTGTTTGGTAACTGTAATGCTATGCATGACTCGGTAGTTGTTAATTAAGTTTTTGTAATAGGTAATATTTATGAGTTTTTGTAATAGGTAATATTTATGTGACCCATGGAATTTTGCAACATGTATTTTTTGAACAATAAAAAGTATTACACTCCAATTTTAGTCTGGCATTATTGTCTGATTGTAATCATCAGTGATGTACCATAAAATAAAAAATGAAAGGGACATGGCAAAGGTAAGAGGCAAAATCAAACAATAACATTCTGCAAATATCTTCTAGACAGTTGAGAGGCATGCTTTTGCCCACTATAATACATTATAGCCATTATTTCCCACAACTCAGACATTTCATCAGAATGTGTGGCAAGTGGAGCCAAGGTGTAAAGAATTCATCAGGATTGAAAGTGGCAGTACAAAACAGATAAGCCACTGCTTTAATGCTTATACTGATGAGTACGCAGAGCATCACAGAGTACTACCAAGGCAGAGCAGCACTTGAACGCTGAACATATCTGCCAAGCAGATTTTATTACTGCAGCTTTGGGGAAATCACACATTATTCAACTTCTGCAAGTAACTTGGATAATTCACAGGATATTTGTTTTGATTTTCTTGTGACAAATGAATGAAAGGCATCTCTTGACATTTCTTAATTAATCAGATGGAGCTGGTAAACGAAGAGCATTATGTCCTTACCTCTTTGCTGGAGTTAGAACAAACACCATTTTACTCAAATAATGTGATACAGATATAGTTTGGTTTACATACAACAGACAAGCAAGGGCAATGTATTCGTGTAAAATGCATCCTCAGAGTATTACCAGTGTAAATAGATGGATGGAAGGAATAAGTAGAAGTCAGTTTTCCTGTAGGTAAGTGGATGGCTAGCTAACTTGATAAACAGTCTGGATAAGTCACTGAACTTTAGTAAGATACTGAAAAATATGTACAAGAACTGCAGTGTGCACAGATGGATTAGCATGGAGTAAACAGCTGATTTGGCATAGTGGTATGTTGCTCTGACTATAGTGCACAGGGACCTGGGTTCAAGACTTGGCAATGAGATGTATGGTAGTAACACATTTTATTCCAGCAACCTTCCAAGATTATGCAAGCAATGTTTAAAATGTGTTCCTTGTTTTTGGGCTTTTGCATCCCCCAATAAATTTTGGCTTTTTCAGATTTCTTGTGCTGCAAAATTCTGAGATACAGTTGAGTATCAAGTGGATTTTACAAGGACCTGAGAATTTCGGATCTATATTATAACATTGAAGTTCTCTAACATCGAATGTTATAATATCGAACCCTAAACACTGAAGTCTGAAAACATCGAACAGTCAGAATAGCGAATTTTTTCCCAGGGAAACATTTTCTATTCCGAGAAACATACACACAACACAAACACACACAAAAAACATCAATCCACACACATACACTTAAAATCCTACACCTAAACTAAACTTTACATACAGTACTAGCTATCCACTTACCTTAAGCCAACCCTAACCCTAAGGTCCATCACTATCGCACACTCACCTCACCTGCACCCTAACCCTAACACATGTAACCCACCCCCTAACCCTAACCTACACACAATCGCACACTTACCTGACCCGCGCCTTAACCCTAACTCACCTAACCCACCCCTAACCTTAACCTGCACACAATCGCACACTTACCTGAACCTGACCCGTAACGTTCCAACATATCGAATGCTGAAAACAGTGAAGCCACAGCATCGACCCACCAAATTCTTTCCCTGGGAAAGAATTTGGTGTCCTGCACCTTTGCTGTTTTCAGTGTTCGACATTATAGGTTTGATATTATAACATTTGATGTTAGAGAACTTTGATGTTATAATATAGACCCGAGAGTTTCAGGGAAAGAGAAGTTTAGTGATGCTTATGCTGAGTCAGCTTGCATTGTTAATAGCATAACTGGGTGAATACTTGCTTTTGATGTAGAAGGCTGTTGGTTCTACTTCCACAGTATGTAGAAGCATTGCTGATACTGTACTGTGTTGTACTTTTAAAGGGGGTGGATGCTGCAGTCCTGAAAATGTCCTCTTTGGCAGTGAAAACTAGTAACTATGAACCTGTTACTAGTTTGCAATCCATTCCCTATTGCAATATTACTAGCGTATCATTTTTTTTGTAACATAGGCAATTTATTCCACAAGGGCAACAATTACTTTATTTGTAGATGAAGCAATGAAATATAAAGTTGTTTTCATAGCAGCAACCTCTTCATTAGTTACAGATCTCTTTACTGTGTAATTATTTAGATGACTTTTACTTCTGCAGAGATTGTGCATATGTACTGATGCTGGTGGATTGTAGATGTTTGAGTAGACTTTTATGATGTCAGTGTTTTGAATTGGGCAATTTTGTCATTATTGGTCCATGCATTTTTTTCATTGCTTACTGGAAAAATGTTCAAAACAATACATTTAAAAACCCTCTAACAACTGTACTGTATTATACAAGGAATATAATTTAATACAATCAGGAAGGTGTGTCAAAGAACAGATGTATGTTTCGTGTGCAAGGGGCCTATGATTTGAAAACAGCCTAAAGTTAATTTTTATTTGCCACTGGCCAGATGTATTTTCTTTGAATGTGGGTTTCAATGCTATTTCAATGGATGTGAGTTTCAAGGGCAGAGAAGTTTTAATACTAAGTCTATTTTCATTGTGTGACTGCATTGCTTTGTTTAACAGATGTCTAATAGTGTTTGTGCTGTAAAATGGAAAAATAAAACTTTTAAATGAAATCCAAATCATTGTAGAAGCAAAGCAGTATGCATATTACAGTGTTCATGGTAAATGGGGCAAAATAGCCAAGTAATGGGACATTGGAATGGCTGCAGGGGGGAGGACTGTATATGGGGAGGCCCCATTCAGCCATGATTTTGTGAGATAGGAAGGGTGGAAAACTCAAAGACAGAACCAGGTGGCACAACCTGTAGCTATACCACTGATCAGTAGGCCATGAAGAATGACTTTTGGAGGTCTTAGCAAGTAGCAAACTATAATATTCTTATGCTAAGATTAGAACATTGCCTACCACTAAATGCCCTACTTTTACCATAAAACCCACATACTGCAAGTCACCAAAAACAAATTCCTAAGGTTCATCATCTTCTTCCTTCACAGTGAACATCATTGCTAAACATTTAAAAGAAAATGATTACCATTTACTACAGGGTTTGCATCTCTGGGGAGATCCTTCATTTCTCTTCCAGTTTGTTTGGTTGGTACGTGGGGTTTGGCAACTCCAATTTTGGCGTTTTATCTCTGGGGACATATTTTGGTTGTCTGTTCTTCAGTTTGGGTTTGAAAGTTGATATTCCACAATTCTGTTGGTGTGGGTGGGGTTACATAATTATGTATGCAAACTGTATGTTAATCAGCGTACAGATTTATACCTATTTTTCATGGGCCTTTGTCCAGATTTTTGATGTTTCCAGGTTGAGAGGTATGGTGCAAAGTGATCCAGAAAATGAAGGACATGTTTCCTGAGGAATCATTATGGAGAAAATACAAAATGAGGATGCAGAAACAATCCTGTAGAATAATTTTATTTATTTACTTGGCATTTGTTTACTGGGAAAGTCCGGCTTGGAATGAAGCCAATTTTCAGCAGAGGCCTGAGGAGAATGGTGAGATGCAAGTGAAAATATATGCAGAGAAAGTAAAAGAAGGCAAAACTGGAGTAGCAGAAAAGGCAGAAGAAAATGAAAAATGGAAGTACGTGGTAAGAATTCAAAGTAAAGAAGATGAAAAGATGGACTGGTATGAAGTGTGGGGCAATTTAATTGCTCATTTTGGTGTGAAAGGACATGATGTAAGAGCATTTATTCTTATTAACAAAGAGATATTTTGCAACATTATATTTGATACTGTTTTTTCAATGGAAATTATTCTTGGAGAATATGAAAAAAAAGAAAGATTGTAACCCATGGAGTCTTTATGTGAGAAAGAGCATTTAACATGGAAACAAATTTCTGAATAGACGTAGAAACAGAGACTTTGAAAGGACATTTGAAAACTTTATGTAAAGAAGTACTGGATATTGCAAAAGATTATGACAAAAGAAGTTTATGGATGGGTGGCTGGCATTGTAATATTATGCTAAAAATAGTAAGAGAAAAATATACATATACCAAGCATGATAAATGTGGAGGGGAATAGGGGTGTTGAACAATATCCCAGAAACCAAAATATGATTTTTTTGTGGAAAAGAAGGACATTAGATAAGTAACTGTAACAAAAGAAAATGTTATATTTGTAGGGAGGGTGGCCTAATGGTTAAGGTGTTTGCCTTATAAACACAAGGTGCAGGGTTTGAGTCTCACAAGGGATAATTGGCTAGGCTTTAAATGGCTCTCAAGGGCAGTTCGCTTAGTACTAATCTATGAAATATATGGAAATGTAGTATAATGCAAAAACTGAATTCAAATGTTATAAATGTAACAAAGCTGGTCATTTTATGGATGGATTGCAAAAATGAAAATAAAAGTAAGGAAAAAGAAAAAGAGAAGAAAATAAACAAAGAAAATATATTTTAGAAGTAGTAGAAATTGAAGAAAAATCAGATGAGAAAAAATAATAAAGAGGACATAGAAGAAGTTTAAGAAATAAGTATGAAGAAGACATAATTTGGAAGGTAGTAAAAGAAAAAAAAAACATAATTCTATTGGTAAAGGGGTAAAAGACAGAAAAAGAAAAAAAAAATAAAGGGTTAATTCCAAAAGAAAAAGAAAAGGAAAGGAAATAGATGAAAAAGAATATCTGTAGCTAATGATTAGGGGCTGGTATAATAGTTAACGTATTTCAGTCACAAACACAAGGTACAGTGTTTGATTCTCACCTTTGGGGAGGAAGCTGGCTAAGCTTAGAAGTGCCTATTAAGAAAGCTGGCCTAGTAATTAGCTATGATTTTATGAAACCATGACTCTAAGGGAAAAATGAAAATTTTAGAGTGTTTTCTGTAAATGTGAATAGTATTAAGACTGTAGTAAGATGAATAGGGATTTTGGAGTGGTGTAATACTTTTAATGTCGGTGTAGTTATATTAGAAGACACGCAACTTTTAATAAATGAAACATTATAAGCAGAGAAACTATGCAGTTTAAAGATAATCTGGAATTTGGGAAATGAGAGATGTTCTGGAACAGCCAAATTCTGTGGAAAAACAGTAAATATATTAGATGAAATGTTAGTGAAAATGGAAAAGTTAACCACTGTAGGCATACAGTGGAAAGAACAAATATACAGAATTCTAACATTATATTCTATACTAGTTATAAAGAAAGGGGAAGCTTATTTCATCAGAATTTAGACTATGTAGTGATAAATAAGAATATTATAATAACAGGAGACATTTATTGTGATTTAAGAGGCAAACATAAAAAGAAAATAAATAATATTAGAAAACTGTTGGAAGTTATAAGATGTGGTAAGTTAAAACTTTGGGACAAAAATTCATGAACTTACAAACTTGGTATACATATAACTGAAATAGATTATTTTACAGTATCAGAAGTTTTAGTTATAGGAGAAGGGGATGCAGTTGAAACAGGATTTTATGATCATCTTGCAATATGGCTAGAGATAAATGAAAAGAAGGAATATATAAAAATAGGCAAATAAATAAAAAGTATAAATGAGAAAGCATGGAATGAAGAAGGAAAGAGATTAGTAATATAGTTATGGAAAGATCATATTACTATGAGAACATTTTATAAAAATTGGTCTGAAGGGTAGATAATATTTAAGGATTTTTTTTACAGTGGCAATATGATGTGAGAAATGTAGAGAAGGAAAAATAGAAAAGAACATATAATGATGCATTGGAAGATTTGGTACATAATGATAGAAAGTACTTAGACAAAGAAAAATAATTATATGAAAGAAATCAAGAAAAAATACAAGAACTGTTATATAAGCAAATGGGGCTACTACCGGAGATCGAAACTACACTATTTCAAAATCCAGTAGTAGATGCCCACTAACACGAAAGTGCACTTCACCGAAAGTGCACTTTCGTGAATACCACTAGAATGAATGGGCAATGTCCTCCACTATGGTGCGGTAGTCACGGACCTTAGGATTAGGGCTTGGGTTAAGGATAGTGGATAGCCCTACTAGCTATCCACTATCCTTAACCCAAGCCGTAACTCTAAGGTCCATGACTACTGCACCACAGTGGAGGACATAGGTCCGTGACTACTGCACCATGGAGGACATACAATTTCCTCCACTGTGGTGTGATAATCATGGACCTTAGGGTTAGGGCTTGGTTTAAGGATAGTGGATAGCCCTACTAGCTATTCACTATCCTTAACCCAAGCCCTAACCCTAAGGTCCGTAATCATTCACGCAAATGGTGTTTGCGAAAGTGCACTTTTGGTGAAGTGCACTTTCTCGTTAGTAGGTATCTACTACTGGATTTTGAAATAGTGTAATTTCTATCTCTGGTAGTAGACTGAAGCAAATATATATTTTACAAGGAAAAAGAGAAGAAGTATTGAGTTACTTAAGCAGATTAGTAAAGGAGGATATAGTGTAATGAAAGAATAAAAAAATGTAAAAGGAGAAATAGAAAGAACTCCAGGAAAAGATTATGAATAGTGTAGTACAATATGTACAAGAAATGTTTCAAGAAAAAAGAGGTAGTGAAAAAACATAACAAGTAAAAAAGTTAACAGAAAAAGAAAATAAAGAGTTGGAAAAGAAGATTTCTTTAAATTAACTAGATAAAGTATTAGGACAAATAAATATAGATTTGGCAGCAGAACCAGATGGAATAGGGTATGAAATTATTAAAATTTATGGGATTGGCAAAAAAAAAAAAGGAAGAAGAAGAATGATTTTGAATGAATGGTTAAATTAAGTTTTTATGTATAACAAATGATAAATTGACAAAATTCATATCTAAGAAGGAAGATCGAACACAGTTAAAAATTGGAGACTAATATCATTGAATAGAAATGATTAGAACATTGTTATGAAAATAATTCAAAAGAGATTTGAAACTAAAATGGAAGTATTATGGAAGATACTATATATAGTATAAAGGGTAAGGTTTGTCAAAATTATTAGTGATAGAGAAATTGTGGATGATATTACAAATGGAAAAGAAAACAAAATCATGATGGGGACCTTAATAAGGCTTTGACACAACAGGACATGAAATCTTATAGGGAATAATGAAAGAATATAATATAAGTGAAAAAGTTAGGAATTTATGTATGTCAGCATATAGTAGAAATAATAAAGACAAAATACATAGAAGTGGCTGGTTAAGCCAAGAGGTACATAAGAAGAGTGGTGTAATACAGAGCTTTCCAATGAGTTGTATACTCTTTGCATTAGTTATGAATGTGAGAGTATGTGAAATAAATTACAAAATGAAGAATGCAGAGGAACATAACACATGAAGGATTCCAGAAATCTAGTTCTGTTAACATATACAGATGACATTATAATAATTGCAAAAACCAACCAAATTTGGATAAAAGTAATAATTTGCACAAATGAGTGCCCTACATATGATAGGGATGGCTTTAAATAAAGACAAGAGTAAAGGTTTAGGCAATGTAGTAAATATAGGGGGGTATATATTTTACAATGAATTAAATTTTTGTGCTGGGTATAACATTTTGTAATAAAGATGTAAGTAGAATTCAATGGGAAAAACAGTAGAAGAAATAAAACAAATCTACCTTTTCTGGAGAATATATAAATTATCATTCATAAAAAAGGCTTAGTTGATAAATTCAGTACTGATGGGAAAATAGCATGCTTGGTATGTTTATTTGTGCTGCCAACAGTACTTGAAAAAGAATTATTGCAAGTATTTTTTTCATTTATATGGGGTTTTAGAATAAACCCAGTAAAAAGAGGAATTTTGTATATAAATAAAGTAAAGCAGGTTTAGGGTTAATTAACCTAGTGGTATATGCTGCTTCATTAAATTTTTACAAAGTGTTTAAGTACATGAATGAAAAAGGTAAGAGATTAATAATAAAACTGTATAAATATGAGTATGATAATTTTTGTGGTATGGTAAAAAAAGAGAAAAAGAATATATAAATGAAGAAACAAAATGTTACCAAGAAAAAATATGTTTCCGGAAAATAAAAATTGATGATATAGAAAAGTATTGTATAAGAGTGCAGTGATAAAACATTACTATGTAAAACCATGGGAAATGTAACAGATGAAAAAATAAAGCTATTCAAACAAGAAGCAGATGGTGTAATTGGAAAGTAGAATGTTAAGTTTTTTTTGTGAAGACTGGTAATAGATAAACTGCTAGTAAAAGTAATTATGCCATATAAAAAGGAAAGTGAAATAATATGTTTACATTGTCGAAAGAAGAGACTGGAACATGTGATTTTGAAATGTAAAACAGTAAAAAAGTTATGGGAAAAACTATGTAAAGAAGATTTTTTTCAAAGATATAAAAGAGGTGGATAAAATAAATATGGATATAATTAAATATGGATATTATAAGAATGGAAGAAAAGGATATTTCAAAAAAATAGATAAATAAAGTTATTTTATATTATATGGAATGAGAGAATACATGAAAGATGGTGGCTATGGAAAAAGGAGTGGGGTCTAATGGGGATGAAAATTTAGTATGACTGTAAAGGAAATTATGAATATGTGTAAGCAGATCTGTATATCGGTATATTTGTATATTTATAATTATTTTAAGTGTGTACATATTTTGTAAATAAGAGTTATTTATGTATATACATAAAGGATCCTTACTCTTTTTGATAGGTACCATGGGATCTTTTATATCCACTTTAATGTCTCATCCAAAGGACTTCACATTCAGGAGAGCAGTATCAGCAACCCTTCTTCTTGATGTAGAAACTGAACCCACATTCTTCTACACAGAAGTTGAGCATGCTAAATGTTGCATCACTGAGACTACTGATATCCTTTTCAAACCTTTTCATAAAGACAGTACCATAAATGGAGGCAAATGCAAACCCCATTGATGTCCCCTTAATTGATTATGCTGCATATGAATACTAGAAAGTACAATATACTGTGTATTGATGTGCAGGTTGGCAGTGAAAAATAGCACAGCATTGCACATGGGATGGCAAAGAAGTGGAAACAGATGCATATTACTGTTTATAATATGCTACTGTATTCTGCCAGTGGAGAAAAAAATAACCTGCTGTAAATATAAAACTCAATATGTTTCAGTTGAAATAATGGGAAGTCTTAGAATTTATTATCATGTTAACTGCTACGCCAACCTGTTTAGTGTGGTCAGAGCATTTGGGACATTTCTGTACACTGAAAATGCTGAAGGGACCAGATGTACTCACTGTGCTTAGATACATTTTGGTCTACAGCCAGTTTCTATTCTGTTTGCCATCACAGTCCAAAAGCATTGCAGGAATCTTTCTTCGATATACTCCACAGCAGAGGAAGACAAGTAGGCCACTTCAGTCAACAGGGAACAGATAATCTCTTGGATGAAACTCCAATTTGATTAGTATGCTTAGTGCATGCCCCTTAACACACATGTAGCTTGCTCTTGAAAACCAGTCTACTTACAGTTCTGTGTTTCCTTTTGCAGTCAGAAGGTCTGTTACAGATCAATTGTTTACCATGATGGTTTCCACAAATTTCCCAAAAAGCTGTGGGGCTGCTAGCAAAATGAGCATTACACTGATTACATCCTGTTGTCAAAATCTTAAAGGTTGGTTATATAAATAGCTTTTCTCTGAAACTTGCCATACCTTTTAAGTACTCTGACTCCAAACTGTATTGTTTGCTGTGGAAAATAACTTGGCATTGTCAGGTCATGTTTATTTTAACAGTAGTTATGCTGAAGCAACATTTTTATTCATATCCATAATAGAGACAATATTTTACATTCTTGACTATCATGAGTGCAAGTACTTCTGTAATATTGGCTAAACGTTTTCTGTGACTAAATTTAACCAAGCCTAATCAATGTTACCAATTTAAGTTTTAACCTTCTGTACAAATACCACATGCTCTAGCTGTCTACAACTGAATATATTGTAAATACTGTAAATATACTGTAATATGAACTAACAATCTATTAGTCCTCACTCAAACATAAGGTACTCCTGTAATGCTTTATAAAGCTTGTTATTTTCCTTCTTAATTGTGTATTGCAAAGTTGTATAAATAATTGCTGCATGCTTCTTTACTCTGTACATTTTGCTCTTGGGTCATGACTGACAAGGATCAGTGGACCAACACACCCACCCAATAATTAAATTGTAAAATACATAAATTAAATAAAAGATGTCATTAAGGAAAAAGTCATTCCTTCATTTAACATGTAAAGCATACCTCTGTATGAACCATGAACTAGATACCTAAATAAAATCATTTTCCTAGAAGAAGAAGAATATCAGAAAACTGCTGTTCCTTTGATTCAGCCTCAAAATGTCATTCATTTAATAATACAGACAATATAGAGAAAAAAATCTTGGTGTCAGAGAAAACAACATAACACATGATAAGACATTTTTGGGATTATACCTACTGTTAAAAAGGGTTTTACCATCAGATGGTATTTCTCACTCCTGAGTCTCTACATCCCATATGAATATCCAATTCTTTTTATGAAGATAACCTAATCATTGGCTTTCTTTATCATCAAGAACAATTTGTTTCATTCATCAAATACCATTAATAAAAATATTTTTTCTTCTGGACATCAAGAAGGGTTTTATCATCTGATTGCATTTCCTATTTATTAAATTTACTGCATGATTTGCACATTTCACACTCCTCCAAGTATCCAAAAGCAACAACAGAGCCGGGGATGCCCTCTACTCCTACCACATTTCTAAACTTTGGAACTCAGTCCCTCAACACATCCTAAATGCTACCAACTTACACCAATTCAAAACTCTGCTCAAAGACCACCTCACTAACAACTGGCTCTGCTCCTACACCAAGCCAGGCTAATACTACATAAGACAAGATCAAATTTCATCCCCTAAATGTTATAGTCTCCTCTCCATGTATACCCCACTTGTTAACACCACCTATCAGCTCCCTACAATAAAAGTATAATTTGATAATTTCTTTTATTTTGTAAGGGTATACATATGTACACGTATTAAAGTATACTCAAATGATCAACTAAAGATGGACCCCTGCCCTCAAAAAAAAAAAAATAAATAAAATGAAATAATAATAATAATAAAAAAATATATATATATATATATATATATATATATATATATATATATATACAACTTTACTATATTCTAATAATGTTCTCCTTTTCACTAAAGTGCCTATTTTATATTGTACTTTCTTTATTGTCTCTAGATATGTCTGTTAAATTCTATGTAAAACCAATGCTGTACCTGTCAATGTTGTTCTTGTTTTATTGGAGCTTTTCTCCCCTGGCCTTCGCTGAAAATGGGCTCGCACCCAGATGGACTATCATGGTCAACAAATGTAAAATAAATAAATAAAATAAATATATTTAAAAATAAAATCATCCTTAAATGCCCTATAAATGCCAGCGCTTTTTAATACTTACCCTTTATGAATATCTATCCTACTCAGAATTCTCTTGGTAAATGGCCTCTACACCCTTCAAAGTCTGTTTTTAGTTATCTTTTTTCTGTATGTTGTTGTAATATTGCAATGATTACTTGAAAACAGACCTGAAAATAGGTACCACAAGGAGTTTATAGTTGAAATAAATCTCAAAAGGACTGATATTTTCTGTTAGATGCCCCTCAGTGGTTAAGTCTTTTGCCAGCAGTACTAAACCATTGTATTCTGCTGTGTTTCTTTCTTTCTTTTGATTCCTAGTAAGATGGGTTTGCTACCCAACTCTGACAAACCTGTGCTTGCGCTTTCACTCTGATTTACATCTGTTTATTATTCCTCAGTCACTGTTTGAAGTAGATTAAATAATCCTGGTTTTATGTTACTGATACCATTTGTGGCAATATATGGCCCTATACTGATGTTATTGGTGTGTCTGGAATACCAGCATTTTGTAGGTATTATATGTCGGTCAGGTTGTGCATCAAGTAACACAGGACCTGCTAATAATCCCTGAGGTACCTGAAACTCATTTGAATCCATTGTTATTTTTGTTTCCTGAATATTAGTATCATCATTCTATTGCAAAGCGAAATACTAAGCCATTTAGTGATTGAAGCATTATACTCAGCTATACAAGATTTTTCTGTAAGCAGAGTATGGTTCACTATATCAAAGATATTTGATACATCAACAAATAAGACAGATATTGGAAGAGAGCACTGTCTTTGAGGTCTTCCCCAAAAACTCATCCAGTTTGTGACAGTAGATGTCTTGCCTGTAGGTATGTTAACTGCAGTCTAACTTGTTATTCTGAATGGATTCACATATTGTATTCGATATTACATTTTCTGCTAGTGTACATGTTGTATTAAACAGGCTAACATGCCTATAGCTTTTGGATCTCCATGTTGTGGCTTACCATTAATGTGGTCTCGTACCTCTATAGAATGCAATAATATTTGCCTTTTTAGATATGCTTTGTATATTTCTTCCCTAAAGCTACATTTGAACAATGAGCATAAGATGGGAATGATTCATCAGCAAGTTCATTTAACTTTTGGCTTATTACTTCATCTATGCCAGGAACATTTTGGAAGTTGCACAATTATAAATCATCTTTAATGTCTTCCGCAGCTAACAATTGATGTTAATAAGATTCATCCAATGGTATGACCTGAATGCCTTCTCTGGTTACTGTTTGACAAGGATCTGTGCCAAGAAATAGTTCAGCAGGTATCTCAGATTACATGTAGATGTCCGTGCATCGCTAATTACTCTTTTTAAAATACTTAAACCATTTTTGTCATTTTGTTTTTAGATTTTGTGAAACAGCTGTTTACTTCTCTGCTCATTCCTGCACAGGCCTGCTCTTTGCCTGTTTAAACTGTTCATTTCCTTTTTATTTTCTACTCGTTAATCTCGTATTTAATTATCTTCTATGATCCATTTGTCTCGCTTTGTTAAAGCTTTGGTTTCCCTAAAATTACCCGATTATAGACTCATAGTCTAATAGCAGTACTGCAGTCCTACTCTGAGAAGCATTCAGTGGTACAATGACTAAGAAATCACATAACTTTGGAGAAACAAAACTAATTCTGGAACAAAGTCTCATTCTTACAGCCATGAGATTCATGAACATTATATTGGTGGTATGTGGTCCAAGCAGCATGTCAAACTTCTAAAGTCATAAAAATGTGGCCAAGCATCCATGTCTACATCGCTTGCTGCTTACCTTGAGGCATTCAGTTACATAGCATGTATAAAATGCAGCAGTATATTCCTCATAACTATCCTAGTCTAACATGTATGGTGCTAGATCTGCAGATCTAATGCAACTCAGTATGTAGCTGATTACCTGATGTCCTAGTAGTAATGCTGCACTGCTGAGAGCAGCATATCCCAGCAATAAAATCATTAGCACAACAGTGAAAATGTCTCCAGTGCATTTATACAGAATGGATTTGCATACACATCTTGCTCCATATACTATTTACACAAACACATAAAAAATTACTTTTCCTCCCCACTATCTAAAAAAGACAAAAGCAACATTTCACTGACAGTCATACTAGCTACATCAGTTTTCCTACCTTACATATTATGTAGAACACTACTATACTGTAACCATAACTAGTGTGGCTGAAAGGTCTGTGTATCACCTATGAGCACATCTGCAGCTTGAGAGGAGTGAGTCTTAGAAGCATTTTCCTGTCATCATTTGTAAGAACCATATCTTGTACATACATTTGATACCAAACATTTGCACACACACAGTGGAAACCTTAGCAGAAAGTGTTCTCAAATAACTGGTTTATTTGCAAAACTCATACTGTCCCATATGGGAAGATATGGGGGTATAGTCCCTTGAACAAAGAATGTCATTACAATAGAAATGCCATTGAGTAAGATTTGGATATGGTGAACTACATATAAAATGTATGACTTCTGTGGTATGACTGCCAGCTTGACTTACATCTCCACCTAGTAAGCAAAGTTACTTGGATGTGAAAGCCCTAATGTTCGACCCTACAAACCTAACAGCCCTTTCTTGTAACTGCTGGTATGTTCTGCATGTCACTCACTACTACTTCTCAGGCTTAGCCTGTATTATTGTTAAGGCTTTATCTGATACTCTACCATAACAATTTGTCCAGAACTTGTCTAAAACAAGCACATATAGCACGTACATTATACTAAGACGAGTGCTTTCTCACAATAGACACAAGTATTTATTGACTGATATTCAAGTGTCTATGTCTTCTGTATAATGTTATCTGTTTGTATTTTGGATGCACAAGGGCACTAGATTTGCTGAGAGCTGTCTAACATTTGTATTCTTGACATTGGTGTGGTACAATACACAAGTGTATACTATGCTCATCGGTTCACACTTCATAAATGTCTTCTGCTGTCATTTCCTTAGTGCAATCAGAGTTTATAATTCACACTAATGACATGCCTGAGGACTAATTGTAAGATGCACAGCTGTGTTATATAAGTGTGCAGTGCTTGCAAATACATTGGGAGGACTATTACCACATGAGAGCTATAATGTTGTAAACTAGACCCAGAAAAGGCCCAAGTAATACAAAATGAGGACTGTTACACATTTAGAACTATAATGTAGTTTATCGGGCCCAAACAATATAAATATAATATAAAATAGGCAACATGCACAATATTAATAACTGTGAATATGCACATTAGGGTAAGATGTGATGTTAGGTGCAGTGGTAACCCAAATATCAAGGCAAATGCCATTGTAAAACAAAATGGCATGGGCCAAATGTTGAAAATATAAGATAATAATTAGTACAATTAATTGCTTTCCTATCTTGTTGATATGCTTGTTTTCAACTTTTTGCTACAGACAAAATGTGGTAAAGGCTATCACTGACAGTAATACTGCCTGAACAAATTTCAGAAATGCATAAGAACTATATTTATGAAACCTCGTGTATTTCCACTGCAGAGATTTGTGACCATCTTTCCAGTAGAATTTTTCATGCAACTATTGTACCAACAGGAAAGAAAATAGAAGACAACCAGTCTTTTATATTTGGTTTACTAAGGTCACACAGTTGTCTGTCAGTAGTGAATCAATACCTGAGGCAAATGTGTCATGGCAACAGAAAATCAATACTATTTACAGAAGGCAATGTAGCACTATGTTTAGGAGAATGTTTCCGATTCTATCATATTGTAAACAAACAAAGCAAGTCTAAACAACATCTACATCGTTTAAATAAAGAAATTGTGTGTGTGCATGTGTGGGTGCGTGTGTGTGTGTGTGTGTGTGTGTGTGTGTGTGTGTGTGTGTGTGTGTGTGTGCATAAATATATAAATAGATCGGCAGACAGACAAACAAAAAGTAATTTTGTATTATGTTGATTTTTATTTCTTTTTTTCTGAAAGTAATTTTTAAATAGAGAAAAAAAATACCTATTCAAGAGAAAGTAATACATTCATGCTTTATTTTCCATTTTACAGAAAGATACACATATCTTGATACAAAGTACATTCTACAGCTAGATTTTACTCCTTCAATTATTGCAGTCCTAACAAATCAGGTGACAATGTTTCTGTATTTGTCAGTGACCAATTAGATCCTATAATTCAAGAAAGAAAAGGTCTTATTAAAGCAATAACTTCAGACTATAATACTGACTACAATGTTGCAAGATGCCATCAAACACTATGTCAGATATTGAATTCCAGTACTTTCTAACAGGACAGGAGATTTCCATTTCTCTAATATTGTTCAGACCAATTACTCCAAAACTAATTGGCATGCCCATCTACTAATTGACTACATTAGCTAAAATAAACTATGAACAAATAGTACAAAATCCCATGAAGGCTGTAATATCTCTTACATTATGCTAACAAACCAGCAGTAAAAGCTCTTGCCTCCAAATGGCAACCCTTTTTAATACTAGTCATAAAACTATCAAATTAAAGGCATCAAGCAGTTCAGTTGAAAATATATCATCCTACCTATTGTTATTTTAGTAGGAATAATTCTGTTATAAATGATATTTTTTCAAGAACAGATGGAAGAATCTCCTTAATGAAGAAAACAAAAGAACAGAGTGTGTGACCAGTGACTTTTACAATGTTGGTATAAATATAAGATTTCATACCTATTTTCATTTGCTGCTAAAATAACTTAAAAACAACATCAATTTGTAACCAGTCAAGCACCTTTTTTTCGTTAAAAAAATTATTTTTATTAGAGAACAAATATGTAACTATAAACAACATGAGCATGCCTAAAACATGCGTATGAATAAACCAACAAAATATTAAGACTGCAGCACCATGTGAAGTAGAACTGTAGAAAATATTCATGTTTTAGTTAGCAAGGTGATGACTATTTTTTTTTAAATCATGAGCACTTTAAAGTTCTAATATTCAATGGTATGCACCAGTTCAGCTTCACAGTATCATATCCCCCTGAGAAATCATGAACATTACCAGCTGACAAAAATAGAGTTTCTGAACTTATTTCATAATATTTATTTATTCATTTAAAATTTGTTTACTGGGAAAATCCAACTTGGAACAAATCAATTTTCAGCTGAAGCCCGGGGTGAAATGCTCCAGATGCATGTCTGTAACGTGGGAGGAAACCGGAGCAATCAGAGAAAACCCACACAAATGCAAGAAGGACATGCGGACTCCACACAGAAGGCACCCCAGCCAAGAATCAAACTGGAGAACCTCTTGCTGTGAGGTGACAACGCAAACTGCTGCCCTATCCGTGATAATGTGATGTAACTTTCTTCATGCTGATTTCCAGTTCATATTATTTTTTTCTGGAATCTTGATAAGTTTTATTCATTTAGATACCTAGTTAAATAGAAGGAAAATCTTGAAGCAGAAATCTCATGTGTAGCTGTCCAGTGTGTTGTTGCATACAATGTTTCTAGAGCAAAAGCTATAATTAATACAAAATTATTAACAGTCCTGTATATATATATATATATATATATATATATATATATATATATATATATATATATATATATATATATATCCAGCTTATACCTCTCAACTGTAAAGATTTTCACAGAAGGCCTAGATTTTTGCCTCATATTTTTTATACATTTTTCATAAAATTGTATTTTTGTGGCAAATCAGTGGCAAATCATTTAAGACTGAAATTAGAAAATAGTCACAATCATTTAATTTTCAGACTTCATACCCTTCAGAAAATACACGCTAATGCAAAATCTGTTATTCTATCAATCTTCTAAGTCTGTAAGAGCAATATTTAAAAATGTTCCCTATTTCTGGGCCTTTGTCCCACTTTTAGTTATGACTTTGTCCAAATTTCTTACTCTAAGAGGTTGAGAGGTATAATCCAGATTCAAAATATATTGTTGTCATGTAAGAGCCTTAGTAATTACAACAAAAATAAATAAGTCTTTTTGTTGTTGAAAGATGACCAGAGATCTCTAACTGCAAGATAGCCCCAAAGTTATGAAAAACACCTGCATTTAGACATACAACATAATAATAAGGAATGAAGTTTGGATAAAAAAAAACACTTTGTTGAGTTTAACTAGCATTAAAAAACTCCCTTATCAGCCTCAACAAAATGTTGAGACCCCTCAGCAAATCCTCTAAAGCTAGCTATGAAAACAGAATTAAAGCAGATAGTAAAGACAACCATAAGGCCTTCTATAGTTATGTAAGGAATCACCATGACAATACCCACATTTCCTCTGAGCTACTGCACAATGGTACCTCCTATACTCAGCCAACAGATATTGACAATATACTAGCCAACAGATTCAGTGCCAACTTTACCCCCCCCCCCAAAGGACCAGTCACAATACCAGTAGATTGCCAGGCACCTAGTATTACTGCTGCACAGGTTAAAACAGCACTGTCCAAGGCCAAGAATACAGCTTCTATGGGAACTGGCAATATCCCTGGCTGTGTTCTATATGAACTACAAAGTGAACTGGCACATCACCTGTGTGCCCTGTTCAATCACAGCCTCACCTCATATTTTGTCCTTACCAAGTGGTGCATTGCTATAGTCATCACTCTCCACAAAGGAAGAGTGACTACAGACCATGGGAACTATCGCCCTATTAGCCTGATGAGTCTGATATGCAAAGCTATGGAACACATCATCATGGACCTAATAAACAAGGATATAGGGAATCTCCAAACTCTGGATCCCACACAGTTTGGCTTTGTGAAGGGTAGATCATGACTGCTCAACTTGGTCAACTTCTTTGAGTCAGTCACCAGAGCTGTGGATGAAGACAAGGTGGTTATACAGCCTACCTTGATCTGGCCAAGGCCTTTGTTACCATTCCCCACTCACAAATCATAGAAAAACTCACTAAGCTAGGCATCAACCTAGGTAGGTTGCAAACTGGCTCACAGGTAGAACCCACAGTGTGAAAGTATCTGACTCCAGGTCAGATTGCTAACTAGTCACAAGTGGAGTCCCACAGGGTTCGGTCCTGGGTCCTCTCCTGTTTGATATCTACTTCTTGAAAGTCCAGGCGAACACGAAGGTACTCTGGCTGACAAAGTTCACAGACAATTTTAAGTTGGGAGCTATTATTAACTCCCCAAGTGATGTTGATATCCTACAGAAAGGCCTCACTGAGACCAATGACTGGTGTCAGAACCAAGGCCTTAAGCTCATGCCAAAAACTGTGTCATCACCCCCTTTGGTAAAATCCTGGTTACCATGAATTACCACATAGATGGTAGTCCACTGAACACAGAAGGCGTGATAAGAGATCTGGGACCACAGGTTGACAGAAACCTCTATTTTGACCACCACATTGCCACTGTGGTCAGAAAGTCCTTCTATGTGGCACATCTCATTACTAAGGGTTTTGCATCCAGGAAGAACGAGGTCATTGTCTCCCTCTACTGTTTCCTCATTAGGCCAATCATTGAGTACAGTGCCCCATTTGGCATGTACCTCACTAAACACCTGCAACAACTGGAAAAGCCACAAAAGTACCTCACAAAGAGGATCCTAGGCCTTAAACATTTGTCCTATATGGAAAGACTCAAAAAAAATTCAACTATTCTCTGTCTCATATCACTTACTTAGAGGCAATCTCTGCTTTACTTACAAAGCCATGTCTGACCAAGCTCTGTTAGAAATGCTACAGCTAAAGAAATCCCAATCCCACCACACCACATGCTCCAGAGACCTCAACCTCATTACCACAATCAACAGAACATAAACTTCCCATACCTGTCAAGCAGAGCAACTCACTGTCCCTCTTCAAGAGAAATCTTGATGAGTGGATGGGAAATAGAAAATTCACCCCAGGGATCACTCAAGTGCCTTTACTCAACAGAGGCACTGGGAACTAAGGTCGGGTGGCACAATGCCAGGGTAATCCTATGGGCTAGGCTTGTAAAGACTCCAGGGCCATTAGCTTAGTACACACCTATGAACCTATTAAAATGGGTCATAAATTGTGTATACAAAAGTTATAAAATTTAATATAGAATTGTACAACATTATGTAATTTAAGCTAAGTTTTTTTATCTTTGATTGTATAATATGATTCTGTTAAATAATAACCATGGAAAAAAATCATTATCACATTGTAACTAGTATTAATGATAAAAAAGTGTCTTTTATAACATAAACACATAGATAGATAGATAGATAGACAGACAGATAGAGATACATTAAGTCTTCCCTACATGTTGATGAATTAGTGTTTCCCTAAGTATCTGGCATCTGAAACACACATCTGTGATGTCCAGTTAATATCCCACCAGACTACCACCACAAAATGTGACATCCAACCACTTAAAAGCCAGGTCAGTAATTAAGGTGCCTCAATCCTCACTACTGATTCCAGTGTGGGAGCGTCACAATAAACACCAGCACACAGAGCACACAAGAGTAAAATTTCATAATTTCCCTTAAGAGCACAACAGCAACATGCTCTATTTTTCTGGATCAGGACTTCAGAGCAATGTGTTCCAGTTTAAGACCTCTGACTCACTCACATTCAAAATACCTTTAAATCTCACACACTCTAACACTTATGGGAAGACTGACACAGATTTTCAGCTGTGTCTCCTCCCCAATACAAATGGTAAATGTTGCCACCAGAGTCAGATAGGTCTACACATCCATCAAAGGGTGATCAATTATTAAAATTAAATATCAAAATAAATGATAGCTATGGACAGAAGCAGCCAGGCATTCGAGGTGACCTGGGGAGTATCAAAAACTCTCTAATCTCAAAAGAACACACTGATTTTCCAGCCACGATATAAAGTAATGAAAAAATTTAATAATAAGCATAATGATTACAAGAATGTAAATCAATAACTTTCAATAAACACCAGAATTCAATCACCAGAAATATAAAATTAAACTGTGGGATAGAAGTCCATCATCTTACAAAAAGTCTATCTAAATAACTAAACTTTCCTAATATAACTACAGAATACTGTCCCTAATCTAATCTAAAACATAACAGCAAAGCAAAGGCAGGCTTACAGTTTTTGTTGAGTCACTTTCTGGGTATCCACTCTCTGCAACTCTTCACTAACTGCTCACAGCTGACTTCAGCAGTCTCTTTTATATAGTCAAGGTTAACAGTCACAACTGTCTTATTTTAAAAATAACAGTCAGCTGTTAGAAAAAGTTATTTTTCCTCTCAATCAGCTGTTCAAATAATCACCTGGCAACCAGGAACATTCTAATGACATCACCCACTGTTCAGTTGATTTTCCACAAACAGTTTGCACTTTAGAATCTCCCTCACAAATGTGCAATTAGAAATGTATAAAAACACTTATAGATTCTTTAAACATTTTGTATAAAAAGGGAGATACTCAACATTTTATAACTTATTTACATTTTCACAATTAGACATGATGGCATACAATACAAGTAAATCTGAGAATATACACAAATCTTCTAACAGACATGGTAACACAGATGACAGTGCTTTCATTTTCTTCACACCATCAACTATCAATATGTTGATGGTTGTTTTCTATTGAAAATCACTGTCAGTGTGGTTTATTTTTGTGTGCCAACAGTGACTTCTTTGTTTTGGAGTGATTCATTCTTTTTGTATGATTAATGAGATGGTATAAATAAGTCTGGGTCCTTTAAGGAGGCTTTCCCCCAAATCAGGGGTTATAGGGGCTTGTCCCACTGTAAAAAAATGCTTGCAGTTTAATTTTTCTTCCTTGTATGTTTCTGGCCTTAGGCTTTGTTGTTTTGTATTACCAGGTTTTAGGTATACAGGTCTTAGTAGTGGCAATCTATATTTCTGATTTTCAGTAAGTAGTTAAATATAGTCTTTAAGATAATGTTTGATACATGACCTTTAGGTAAATGGTAAAAATGTTACATATTTCCAATGCTGATGCAGAATTGTTTAAAGAAATAGCTGCTGTTAAACTTCCTAACAGGGTACACCATAGCGTCCCCTTCACTTGCTATGGATGAGCAAAAGCAAACGCATGAGGAATCTAAGAGGTTAAAATCTCAAACTAGATTTGACAATTTGTTGTCAGTTCTATCAATAAAATATGGCTATGGTTTTTAAATGATGTTTTAGATTAAAAACACAAAGAAAAGTTATTGATTAAGCATTTTTCTTCCAAAATTTGCTTCAAGCCAGAGATCAGTATTAATTAGAAAGTATATATTATGGGGTTCAAAAGAGTAGTATGATGTATTTATCAGAAAATGGTAATACAATGGTAGTTTTAGGTTGCCATAGGCATTGGAAGCTAACAGCTTATATTATTTCAGAATTGTTTGGAGCTACCGCTGACCTGCTGCTGTTGTGACACTAAGTTTCCCACTTACGAACCTTTTCTTTGTTGTGCTGTTTAACTGAGTGAACCATTCAGTTTGTACATTTGACTGTGGAAGCTCCTTCCAGTCTCATTTTCTCTGTTCATACTAATAAGCACTAAAAGTTTAAACTTTCTACTGTTTAGTGCACACTGTATTACATAGATTATTAATCGATTTTGCTCCATCCTCCTTTTGAAATCACAATCATCTGGACAAGCATATCAGTTGTTGGCATCCTAGAAGGGACGTCTCAAGAATCAAAGTGACTTTGTGTGCCCTTGTTCTCTACATGAGTTTCTTCAAAGTATATACCATTCTTCCTATCTGTCCATGAGTAAAAAGTCAGTGATACTTACAAATCGGTTTATTTACCTCTTTGCATACTTTGCTGTAGTGCTCACTGGTAGATCAGGTATTCTTACAGGACTGATCCATACACAATAGAAATCCTGAACAATCTTTCAAAAACCTTAACAATGCTGTATTGAAGCAGATACTGTTAAAAGAAAAAAAAATACTTTATTGGCATCTTTTAAAAATTATATCAGAATGACTATTCACAATCATTTATCATTCTTATATTCTGGTGGTTAAGCCTATTTCTTCTTTTTTTTAACCCAGCTGTAAGTCTATGAATATTCTTAATTTTCAAAATTACATTCAGCTTGAATACAATCCAGGGTTTAACAATTTGAAGAAACTTATCCTTCCAAATTACTTAACAGTGATAGTTACAGCCAAGCTTATCATGTCTTAATAAATTATTTTACTCTACACAAACAAATTTTCTTCTTAAAGTATGTCTTATCAAGAATTTCCAAGTTCCCTCTATGTTATTGGTCCCCGTGTTTTCCAGTTTCCCTTATGCAATCCCTTTAACTATTTCTCTCCATTTCTTTGTATGCTTATAGTCGTACCAGTTGGCCTCATGATCTTCATTTCTTCCTGTGCTTACAACATGTGATCTTCTTTCCACACATCATTTGTAACTCCCTTAATGAGCTCATTGGCTTTGATATTCCCTCTAGTTAAGCTTCTTTCATGTTTTCCAAGTCTTTGTTAGTTCCTTTTTTGAAACTAGTAGTGTTAGAGAGACCAACACCTTAACAAACCGGGGCTCCTGTAATGCGTCTGGTCTTCTCAAATAATAATCAATTTCTTCAATTTTCATGGAGTAACCTAACAATTTGTCTTTTACTTTTTGTTGGCACTCTCTATATCTCATTAATTTTAAGCATCTCCAAAAATATGTTACTCACTCCTAAACATTTTATACAAATTATCTATCATATAGAAATGATTAAGTAGGCATTTCAGTACAAATAGTCCAAATATACTGGATCATGTTATTACTTTTTTAGTTTGCAAATTTCCTGCTGGTTTTCTACTGTTATATTTTGTCTGTCAAATCATGTCATTTAAGAATCTTTTTTTCCTATCAGAATTTTATTTCCTTTAGTGAGAACCTTATAGAATCTACTCACCAGCTTTTTTTATTATGTGCTTCTGTCTCCCTCACTTCTGTTAATAGTTTGATTAGTTCTGTTCTTTATTTCTGTCTTAGCTGAACTGCTCTGTCATACTTCTGTAATATTTTAACGAGTCTCACATACTGTAAACTATCACTGTCTCTATCAGATCTCTCATGCATCCAACAGTCCAAATCACCATTCTCAATTACTCCCAAGACAATAGCTAATCCTCCCTAGCTTGCCATTTCTCCAATATTGTAGCATCAGTTGGCAAACTGTGATACTTCAAAAAATAAAATTGATATTTCCTAACTTTCACAGTATTCAGTAACCCATTGGTATATCAGATAAGGAGTTTACTGGGCTACCATTTTAATTAAGCACTTGACAATGTGTTAAATGTTTTTCACTTCTTCACTATCACTTGCCTTCTCAATCATCTTTAGTTTCCATTTTGCATTGCAACTCATATTTTGAAGTAATTAAGCTAATATTAGATGTGCACATTGAAATATTCCTGCAGTTCTGAAACATTAACCCCCTGTTGTTAATATAATTTTGCTGAAAGCCAGTCTATGAGTTTTCCCCTTCCAGATAGATTTCAGTACTTTTTAAAATTTTGTCCAAATTTTCTTCCCAGCCCACATATAAAACCTTGTCCAGTGTACAATATCAGCACATTTTAATCTAGATCCATTGCCATTAGCTTTCATTTTTTTGATATGGTATATATATCACCCTCTATCTCTTTCCATGAATTTATTGATTTGTCTTTTGAGCACTGCCCTATCCATATCCCAAATATTTACTCTTGTAGTGTCCTAATCACCATGGCCACCTCTAGACCAAATCACGACTGGGAGCATAATTGGCCTTAGTTGGATGGCCTTAGCTTTGTTCACTTTGTAACCTGAAATGTCTGCAAAGCCTCTCAGCAATTTAAATAAAATAAGTATGTCTTGATCTGGGTGGGTCAAATAAATTATTACATCATCAGTAAATAATGTGATCTCCTCCATAGTTCCCATTTTCACCCCCTTACCATTGCTTGTTGTTTGCTTTCCACAAATTGGTCCAGGAATATTGCACGTAATGAGAAGGGTGAAAGAGGGCACCCTTGTTTAATACCTTTACCAAATTCAAATTTATGGTTAATTTCCCATTCAATTTAAACTTTACTTTAGAATCCCCATAACTGGCCTCTATTAAGTCTATGAATTCCTAAAGGAGACCCATCATTGCTTACCACAAATAATCCCACCAGACATGATCAAAAGCTTTTTCTGCATCCAAAAGTATTAAAATTAGGGACACCCCCTCTAACTTTGCCTGCTAATATATCAAATACATTTTCAGAATATTACCAAGTATCTGTCTTCCAGTAACAAAACCTCACTGGTCCAGATTAATAATTCTACATAATGTCCTAGCTCTTCTCGTCACCAGAATAGCTACTAAAATCTTTTAACCATGATTTAATTCTGATATATGGTGATATGAGGCTGTATTAAGTGGGCTTTTCTCCTCTTCTAAAATTACAGATATTGAGGAACTTTTCAAAAAATCTGGGAGTCTCCTTGTTTCCAAAACATAGTTGAAAAAATGCCAGATATTAATTATTTTTCCATCTCTTTCCTACAAACTCCACCAGGGTCCATGTAGCCCTCTAGACTTACCTGTATCATGGTTTTCTATTTGCTCCACAATCTCACACCTCCTTATCTGATGTCTCAATTAGTATGTTTTCTCTTGGCAAGGTATGGAAGCTCCAACCCCTGAAAAAAATCCTGTAGTTTTTTTCTCTAACTCCTTCTAAATTTTGTAACATATATTTTCCTTTAGTACAGAATAAAAATCTGACCTATTGACTGTGTGTTCTTTTCATTTAACCGTGTTTTAAGGGCTTTTACTTAGGTGATCACTCTCTCAACTCATTGGTGTTTCAATCTCTGAGTAAAATATCTTTGCAATTTAGGTGTAATGTCAAAAGAAGGATTGTCTAATTGAAACCTGTTCGCTATTTGTGGAATACATTATGTTATCCAGTAAGTTTTTCTGAAGTAATTCTAACTCCTAACATTTTTCTTCATGTCTGTCATCAGCATTATCTTGCAGTTCCCTTAATCTGACTAATTATACCTTCTTGGAATAATAATTTTCTAGGCATCTCTTAATCTCTAATTCCTGTATTAGTCCCTTATATCTCATTTAATGATTATCCCAATGAACCTCTAAGTATGTTTCCAACTCCTCCATAATGTCTAAATAGCTTTTAAAGTTCGGGAAGACATATCTTTTCAAGTTATTACATTGTGGCCACTCTGCTGGAATATGTGAATATTTATCATGTGCATTCTTTGGACAGAGGAGGTTTAACTTTATAGGAGTGATTAGAAAAAGTCTTTGGGTGAATAAATACTTCCCTCACTATTTATGCACACTTGCTAGTCACATATACCCTATCTATTAAAGACCAGCTGTCGAGCCTTACAGAATAAAATGTAAATATGTCTATGAAATCCATACCATTAACCACATCCTTATGTACGAAACTTTTTATATATGCTATCACAAACCTTCTTTCTGAAGAGATCAAAGGGTACCTCATATCTTTCTTTTGTGTTACTGTGTTGCAGTTTTCAGCTAGTAATTCCAGTCCCTGCTAAAAACTTAACATATCAATAAAAATCCTTTTCAACTCTCCTGTATTATTCTTAGGCAGCATGCTGATCCCCACTGTAGAAATTCTCCAGCTTAACCATTTCCCTTAAGTATAAAAAAAAACTTTCCTGTACATTCTCAGTTGTTCTATCATTATTGGAGTGCCTGTAGCTATTAAAATCCTAACCCTTCTTTTACTGCCTTCTTGCCATCATGTGTAACATCTTTCTTTAAAGCTTCCCCTTATTAACTCCTTATGTTTATTATCAGTCCAATGTGTTTCTTATAACATTACTATCTGTGGTCTCACCTGCTTCATGTACATAACATTCCAGGTTAGCATTCGTAATGCTGTTGTCCTAGATTATAAACACACTATTGTCTTTTCATTTTCTTTTCTCCGTCATCATTTTCTGTTGTCTTCCTGCCTGCTCTAACCCGTAACTTTTTTTATTCTTCTCCTTTTGCTACCTTTTAAAAAACTTTAAGTGTTATTGGCAGCTTTAATCTTTTTTTCTTGGAACTTAACTACCCTAAATTCTTTATTACCCTCCCCTTAAAGAAAACTCTTTAAAATTCAAATTTATATTAATGCTAATTAGATACAACTCCAAATTATCTTCCTTTAATTATTTTCATATTATATAAGCTATCACTTTAAAACTTGTTAAAATTCTACTTTCTATTAATGCTAACTATATACAACTCCAAATCATCTTCTTCTTCTTATCATATTGTATAATCTATCACTTTAATTAAGATAATCATCCTAATCTGACTTGCAATGCATCAGTTACTCACTCCCAAACATAGCTTAAAAGGACATGGTTATTCACTTATCCATTAAATTAATTTCTGTGCAATTACCTCTCTTTTTGATGGCATGATAGTCCAACATTTTCATAGGGTTCCTCTCTGCAAACAATTATTTTGATAAATTTGCATCTCACATCAGCAGACGGTCTATATATTCTTTCTCTGAACATTAATCACTATTCCACTGGCCCCTTCTTTCAAATTTCCTGTGTTAGCATGACTGTATCATGTACATCAACAATCCTGTCCTGCTGAAAATCCCCTGTGTTCTCTGCTAATGTGATGGGTGATATTTTTCTTACAACTTGCAAGCTCCTCTAACATCCTAGTCAAGGTTCTCCTTTTCCACTCTGTTGCCTCCTCTACTTCTGCATATTACATTTCTCTGTTGCTTCCTCTACTTCTGCATATTACATTTCTCTGTTGCTTCCTCTACTTCTGCATATTACATTTCTCTGTTGCTTCCTCTACTTCTGCATATTACATTTCTCTGTTGCTTCCTCTACTTCTGCATATTACATTTCTCTGTTGCTTCCTCTACTTCTGCATATTACATTTCTCTGTTGCTTCCTCTACTTCTGCATATTACATTTCTCTGTTGCTTCCTCTACTTCTGCATATTACATTTCTCTGTTGCTTCCTCTACTTCTGCATATTACATTTCTCTGTTGCTTCCTCTACTTCTGCATATTACATTTCTATTAATTGTTTTCTAGGTTACTCTTCCAGTGGTTAACTGTTTAGTTTTTCATTCAGACCAAGCAGTCACCTTTTCACTTTTCAATGATAATATTAGTTTCACTTCAAAGCTATTTCTAACCACATTCCCCTTGCTTAATCCTTAGTAACTTCTGTATAACAAATACCGTGATCTTATTGTTGCAAATGTTGATCTCCCTTTGTGTTATTTTGGGAAACCATACTCCTAGTGTATTAACAAAACAAACTGGTATTCCTCAAGTTGGTAACCAGGACTCACGGATGAATCTCTGACCACCCACACTAAGTAATTTGCATATTTACAGCAACCTTGCCTTAATTTTATTTGTACATTTCAAAATCATTGAGGGTCCTTAACAGACTTGTGATATATTTATCCAAGGGAATGTTGTTGCTGTTGTTTGTCTTTCGGCTTTTCCTGGTTAGGGGTCGCCACAGTAGAACTCCGGTCTGCTAATGATTGGCAGTTGGATTTTATGATGTCAAATTGCCAGCCCAACACCCAACCTTCACTGAAGGCATGCCCATTTCATGCATGTCTTTCGAATGCCCACTTGACCATGGGGAGGACATGCAGACTCCACACAGAAGGCACTCCCAACCCAAGCCGAGAATCGAATGGGAGAACCTCTTGCTGTGAGGCAACAACGCTACTGCTGCACCACCACGGAAGTACATTTATCCAAGGGAATAAAAAGTAAAATATTACAATTTTGCAATCTTTACCACAAGAAAGAAATAGTTTGTATAGTCCTGAAAAAAAGCATCTTTTGGCACTCACTTCACTTAAAGCAAGGCATGAGCTCAACCTTTGTGTCCATGGCTCAATCTGTCTCTGGTCCCTACCACTGATTTCTTCATTTTCATAGTGAATCACTGCATCTCACATTTTCTGACCTGCATGTTTTTGCTAAAATGAGGGAATGTCATTACATGTTCTCTTTGATGCTGTTGATGTTCTGAGGAGCTAAATTTGGTTATGTCTAAAACAATATCCCCTGCTGCAGGGAGTCAAGAAAAGTCTTAGTTCTAGTTGGGAAGAAGATGTCAAAAATAGCTGAATTTAAAATTCTAACTCGGAGCCCCACTTTTCTGCATGCCCTTAACTGTTGGGGAACTAATTTCTCTTTAATCTCCTATCTGCTGAATAATCATATTCAATGAAAATTCTTTACTCACAGATTTTTTACTGCTTTACCCTTCTGAAAAGTGAGCTTAGTAATTGTTTTTCCAAGATATACGTACTCACATTAACTATCGTTTTTGTAGGAAGCTGCTGGTTCAAGTTCTGACTTGATTCTGCAGATTCTGTGTGCCCATTCCAGTATAATTTTTTTCTCAAGGCACTCCAGTCTACTCTAATATTCCATGCAGTCATTGCCTTTCTTACCCTCAGGAAATATTCTCCCTTTTTACTCTGTCACTTCTACTATTTTCTCCTTGACTTCTTCCTGTGCAGCCTCCAGTTCCACCAGATGGAATGAGTATTTGCTATGGGTTGAGAGGATGATATCTATTTCCTCCAGCCTCTTATTATTTGCTTTTATATATTCTGAGAAGGTATCACTCACCTTTAATATGTGGGCATAAATCCTGACAATTTTCCTTGCATCACTGGCACCTCAGGGTTTTTTGTTACTCTTCTCAGCCTGTATTGCCAGGGTATACCATGTTTTTCAAGTCTGCTAAATGCTTGCAATCTATTTTTTCATCCTAAGTGCCGGCCCCCTCCCTTTCCTTTCTTTCTTTTTACACATTTAGGCTGGTACCTTAATCCTGCTGGGCTCTGTTAACTTTTAAGTGATAAAAATATTTTTCCATTCTTTAGGTGCCAATTAGTTGCTATCTCATGCGAATGAGCCAGGTTCCTTGCCTGCATAGCTAGACACCATATCGGAAGTCTCTTATACTGTTTATTTTTATCTGATGTTATTGTTATGAGAGAAATTAAAAGTGATTACATGAAAAGCATGCACTTGTTAAGGATTAGTATATTAAGACCGTTCTTGTTTTTACTACAAGGTGGTTAACAATAAGATATAGAAACCTGTAGGCTGAGCATTGATTTTATAAGTTATTAATTCAGTGTGGAGCTTGAAGCGCAGTTTCACACCCATGTTAAGGTTTAGATATCTTAATTGCATGACTTGTGCTATATATATTTGCATTTTTATCTGAAGATTATTTACTGTTAAAGGGAGGCTGTTTGCTACTTCAGCCCCCTGCACCAACTTAGTCAAGTATGCTAACCCTTACACTACACATTAGTGTACTAAACACCCTTTCCCTAACAAAACCACACACAAACACACACACACACACACACACACACACACACACACACACACACACACACACACACACACACACACACACACACACACACTACAGTACTCAATTTGGTTTGGTCATAGGCAGATCATTCTTACTTATTCTGGTGGACTTCCTTGAGAAGGTCATAGAAGCTAAGAAGTAGAGCAAAACACTACACATCACCTACCTTGATATAGCCAAAACATTCTACACAATATCTCACTCAGGCATTGTAGATAAACTCACAAAATTAAGGATAAACTCATATTTCACCTGATGGATAATTGGCTTGATCACAGATAAGATGCAAGAAGCTTGGATACAGGACTTTACCTCCACAAAGAGACCAGTTTCTAGTGAAGTCCCTCATGGCTCAGTACTTGGAACTATCTTTTTGGAATCTACTTCTATGAGGTCAAGAAAAAATGTCAAGGGCTTTTGGATGGCCAAGACTGCAGACAACTGCAAGCTAGGTGCAGTCATAAAATTCCCCCAAAAGGCAAAAATCCTCCATGAAGGCCTAACACAGACAATTAAGTAGTGCATGAACCATGACCTAAAACTCAATGTAAAGAGATGCATAACAGTATCCCATGGAAAAACTGCCACCCCTGCAAATTACCCCATTGATAATATGCCATTAAGAGCAGACCCAGTGGTCAGGGATTTGGAAATGCATATAACCAGTAACCTGGCATTTGCCCACCATGTATTTATGGTGGTGAGAAAAATCATTCTATATTCCACAAATTATAGGTAAGGGTATGGCATTTAGATCCACTGTACCTGCCCCTCATCAGACCAGTCATTTAGTACAACTCCTTCAGTATGTACTTGACCAAGCATTTGAAACAACTGGAGCATCCACAAAGGCTCCTTGGGAAAAAAATTCAAAGCATAAACAACAGGTCCTGTCTGGACTGTGTCAAAGCCGTATCCCTGTATTCAGTCATCTTCAGACTCCTGCAGTACCTCTCAACTGTCCAGATTTTTGTACAATATCCAAATTTTTGCTTTATATGTTTGGTCTGCTCCTCATAAAATTTGTGGTTTTCTGGCAAATCACTGAGTTCTGAAGTCATTAAATAATGGCATATACTTGAGTTTCAGAATTCATAGCCTTCATAAATGCATGCTTGTACAAATTCTGTTATTCTAGCAACTTTTAAAGTTTATAACAGCAATATTTAAAATGTGTCCCTAGTTTTGCACCTTTGTTTCACCGCTGCCCCCATTACTTTAGGCTTTGTCCAGATTTCTTGTGCTAAGAGATTGAGAAGTATGCCGCAAGGCTATCTATGTTTGGTCTACAAACCATCCTCAGATACTACTGTGATGGAGCTATGCCATATCTGCAAAACAAATAACACCAGAATTACCTGATCAGGAGACTTAAACTTCATCTGCAAGATAAACTGGAGGTTCTGGATGAACAGGTACATTTTCTAGAGAATATCCCTTCTATGAAACAGACTTCCCATCCATGTGAAGCAGAGTTCTTCCTTAGCCCAATTCAAGCATAATTTCTACCAGTGGATGGGGAATTGGAAATGTAACCCTGGTCTGGCACCTATATCTCTTACGGACAGAAGCTTGCCCAGCCATGTCCAAGCCTACATCTAACTCTTAAAAATCACCCTGGGCTTTCAAAACATGGTGTAACATTTAGTGTCAGCATGGCTAGGTTTAAAAGTGCCCTCTAGGGTCATAACCTAATAATGACGTATGAACCTACTAATACATCTATTCACTTACTTAGCCCTTACTTTAATCCTAAATTAAAATAATCACAAGCAACCACATAAACCCAGTTAAGAAACTGTCATTATAAATGAAAATGGCATCATTACTTCCACTTACCTAACATTTGGCAATTTCTGCATTCAATAAAGCCTGCTTTCAATCACTTCTGATACTAAACAATCCTTCAACCAACTGAATGTTTGGACAATCATATTAAATGTGAAATCCCAACTCTTAAAACTCAGATATTTGCTGTTAATGAAAACTTGAACCATGTTTCTTTAAAAAGTCTACATAGAAGTCAGGCCATCTGGAAGAATGCAAAATTACATGAGTGCATAAGAATTTATGTTTTTATTAGAGATGATATGAATGCTTTATATATTTTTATTCTACATGACTATAATGTTTCTTCCTGCTCTGGTATGTTAAATGCTGGAAACAGAAGACAAAATATTGGAAAAGCAGCAAAAATGCCAGGTGTCTTGGAGCTGCAGATACAGTTCCCAATTGCAAAATAACTTTTATGTAGTCTAAATAAATAAATAAATACTGAAGGGAGTCAGTTTTGTTTAAATAAAACATACTGGTGCCAGAAATGACATTCTACTATTACTTTCCACTTCAGCACTATACCATCAGCTATGAATTTTCATTCAGGTAACTGCAGCATTGCTTTCATAGCTGGTGTTGTAAACAACAGAGCCAGCAGCTCAATCAGTGAGTGGGGTTGAGGGTGGGTGGAATGGGGTGCTGCATGGATCAGATACTATCAAGTCTGAATATTTAAATAAATAAATACAGAAATAGTTCTGAAGGGCTGCAGTGTCACATAACTGCTTCAGATATTAAAGGAAACTAAAACATAACAATTAACAGCTACATTATTTAAGAAGCTTTTTTTGGGGAGGAGGTGTAAAATTTCAAGGAAATTTCATTGGACTTTTAATGAATGGCAAGATACATGTCTAAAGCCTGTAAGTCTTATTTTATTAACCCTTTGACTCTTTTTTACAAACTTGTTACAGACAGGATGGAAGTAGTCTTTATATTTGTGAATGGGAAGGGATCAGTATGCATGGATATACCAATATATTGTTATATAAAGTAATAAGCCATCTTTGACCACCACATATCAACTGTGGTGAGAAAATCATTCTACATTGCACATATTATAAGTGAGGGCATGGCATGGCATCCAGGTCCAAGGATATCATTGTTCAACTGTAATCAGCAGAAATCAGACGAGTTATTGAAAACAATGCACCCTTCAGCATGTACCTGACCAGGCACTTAAAACAGCTTGAGAGATAGCAGTCGTTCATCACCAAAAGAAAACAGGATGTAAACAACTCCTATGTCGACCATCTCGAAGCCCTATCCTTTTACTTGGTCTCCTACAAATTCCTGCATGGTGATCTATGCTTGGCATGCATGGACCCACTGATCTCACATTGCTGGATTTGTTGCATATCCAGAAAACAAATGGCATCAGAAATACCTGTTCTAAGGATGTAAACTTCATCTGTTGTAGGGACAGGTATGTGTCTCAAAGATTAACCCTTCTCTGGAACAGGATCATCCCTGACCATACTAAAACATAACTTGGAACACTTGGTCTGGCACCTACGCAACTAATGGAAAGGGGGGCAGTCTGTGAATACTTGATGCGTACAAGCCTATATGGTAACTCATGCAATTGCTTGGGGTATTGATACATGTCAGTAATATTTTGGTTGGGGTAAACATGGCTATGCTTAAAATGGCTGACAGACTATCAACCACCTATGAGCTGGAAAAGGATGCCTTAATGACATTCCAATTTGCTAAGATTTATTTATTTATTTCCATTTGTTTACCAGGATAGTCCTATTGGGGCTAAGATGGTCTATTTAAATGGAGGCCCAGGGAGAAAAGCTCCACAAATACACTATTTGTATAAGTACAAAATACATTTTGAGATATACATGTGTACAGAAAAAATATTTGAAATACATGAAGTCTGTCATTCAAAGGTACATAACATACTGGAGACATAAGAAGAGAATTATGTAAATTTAAAGTTCCAAAAGTAGCAACGTTGAAAAATTAGTTCAGTTATGGAGAGCTATATTAGATTTATAGGGCCAAGTAAAAGAAAGACTAGTCCAATGGAAAGTAATGTAATTGATAGGTAGATAAGGGAGAAGGTAGGGAAAGAAATTCAGAGGGAGCAGAAGGAGAAGTGGGGAAGGACAAGATAGATAGGAATGAGAGGAGAGAGTTAGTGGAGACAGGAGTGAGGTTGTGAAAGGTGTGCTAAGATTTATTAATCATGTTTGCTGCAGGAGGAGAGCCAAGCGTTATTAAGGTATTATCTTAGTAGTTGCATGAATTTAGAAGTATTGTTAGTTCTGAGTATAAATTGGGGTATTACATTCCACGTTTTGGCAAATTTGTATGAATATAGGGAATCTCCATAGCTGTTGTTAGACTTACTGACTTTCAAAAGCAATTTATTAGAAGACCTTAAGGTTCTGCTGCTAGAGTAGGGCTGAACTTGGTTGCTGATAGAGGGACAGTTATCAGGGTGAAGCATAGTGGAATGAGTAAATGCAAGTTGATTACAGGTTAATAAGTTGGGAAGTTCCAGCCAATTGAGCTGGTGAAGAATATTACAGTGATGAGTTCTTGCAGACTGGTTGGAGTAAATCTGGCAACTTTATAGTAACAAGATTCAAGTTTAGTTACGTCACATTTTCTTAAGTTAATGAAAATGGGTGAAACATATAAGAGGGTAGATAGAAGGTGGGTTCTACTGATGGCGAGTCTGGTGTAATTGGTTAGGAAGGGCTTTATTCTATATAGGGAGCCATGTTTGAAGTGCACTTTCTTAATGACTAGGGCTAAATGTTTATCAAATTTGAAGTCATTGCCTATGGTGACTCCTAGTAGCTTTGTGCAATTGTCTGGATTGATGTGGGTATTATTGAATGAACGAATGGTGAAGGTAGTAGAATCAAGGATTTTTTTGCTATTGGAGTAAAGCATTAGCTTTGTTTTAGAAGGGTTGAGAATCAGTTGTGAGTTGTTGAGGTATTTTTCTATATCCAGGAAGGATTGTTGGGTTTTGTTGAGTAGTTCAGGTAGGGGTGGAGCACAGCATATGAGTGAGGAGTCATCTGCATATTGAGCAAGTGTAGCATGCTGAGTTGCAAGGTTTAGTCTGTTTGTGAATATAGTGAAGAGGAGGAGGCCAGAAATAGACCCTTGAGGTACACCAACAGAGATGGGTAGGGAAGAGGATAAATCATTTTGCCATCTTACTGCTGTTTGTTAAGTAGCAGATAAACCAGAAAGGGGTTGAATGAGAGAGGTTAAGGAGAGCTAGTTCATAGATAAGTTTTTTTTTGGGAGACGGTATCAAAGGCTTTAGATAAGTTGAGACATATAGAGGAGGTAAGTAACCCATTGTTCCTATGTTCATTCACGGTATTTCTAAAACTAATTAGGACAGTTGTTGTACTATGTTTTGGATGGAAACTATGTTGGGTGGGTGACAAAAAGTTCTTTTTCAAGAGATGATTGAGGAGTTGAGAGTGAATACATTTTTCTAGTATTTTGGCTAGTGGGAAATGTATGGCAATGAGTCTGTTGTTAGAGAAATCAGTGGAGGAACCGCCTTTGTGAAGAGGGATTACATGGGGCACTTTCCAAAGTAACTGGACATATTGCTCAGTGACAGACTCGTTAATAAGGATGGATATCAGGTAAGAAATAGCACTTGCAGCAAGTTTGAAGTATTCATTGGATAGTTGATCAAGACCAGTGGAGGAGCATTTAAGTTTAGATAGGAGTTTTTATATATATATATATATATATATATATATATATATATATATATATATATATATAATTAGTTTGTATAGGCTGAAAATTAAAGGAATCAGAGTTTGTTACACAATTAATGGATAATGATAGTAAGGAGCTGTCATTGTCTTTTACAATGATAGTATAGATTTAACAAGGTGTTTGTTAAATTGTGTGGCAATGTTATCCATGGAGTCTGTTTGGTTAGGAATTGGGGTGATGACTTGACCAGGTTTAAGGAGTTGATTAATAGTGCAGCAGAATTTATTTGGGTTGGTATAATACTTATTTTGGATTGTTGTGTAGTGTTGTTTTTTATCATGTTTGATCATTTTTTTTGCTAGATTGTGGAGTTGCTGGAACCTTTGAAGGGTAGATGCATCTCTTGAGAGGAGGTAGTTATGCCATGTTTTGTCTCTTTCTTTTTAAGGAGCCTTTTGGTATAGGAAGATAGCCAGGGCATGTATCATGCTTTAAAGTGGATTTTTCTGAGGAGAGCTAGCATATTTCAGATTGAGAAGAATTTGTCATTGAACTATTGGACTGCTAGGTGAAGTTGGAGATATTTTAGGGAGGACCAGTTGACTTGTTGGAGAAGTGTAGTGAAAGTTTCAGGAGGGACTTTAGTTTTGTTGCAGATAAGTTTGTATGTAATTTCAGTAGAGGGAGAGGCGTGTTGTTTTAGTAGGAAGTTTGGTAAGTGATTACTTAGACTGTCTGGAAGGCAGACTAAGAGATAAGAGTTTGAGTTGAAATTGGTGAGTTTCACATTCAGGATAGATTGTTTATTAGAACGTTTACCAGCCCTAGTTGGGATGAGAATTAATTGGGTAAAGCTGAAAAGGTGACTGTGATTAGAAGGGTTATCAGAGGAGATTGTGCCCCTGTCTAGGTTAAAATTGCCCATAATTATACTTTCTTGTCTCAGTGTTGAGGAACAAAGCTTATTAGATATTCCATGCTAGATGGGTTGTTACCTGGGGGAAGGTAGAGGGCTATAATATTAATATTTTTATGTGGGTTTATTTGAAGACGAGTGATTAGTGATTCATATTTGTGGTAATTGGGGGGGGGTGAATTTTGAGATGTTCAAGTTTTAGATTGTCTTTGTAAAGAATTGCTACACCACCACCGTGTTTGAGGGTTTTGTTATGTCTGAATATATTGTAACCTGGGGGTAGGATTTCCTGATCCTGAATGTGTGGTTTGAGCCAGGTTTCAGTTAGAATGGACAAGTGCAGTGAATAATGGGCAATGGTTGTGTGGAATTCAGTAATCTTATTTGGTAGGATTCTGAGGTCAAAATTTAGTATTGATAGATCATAGGTATTGGGGTGGAAGATAGTTGAATGAGAAGAGAGAGATGCTGTTACAGGGAAGGTCAACTGAGAAGAAACCTATGAACCATCATGTGTCTACAGTGGTGAGGAAATCATTCTATGTTGCACAACTTATAAACAAAGGTAATGCATTTAAGTCCAAGGAAGTAATTGTTTCACTGTATTCAGCATTCATCAGACCTATCATTGAGTACAGTGCCCCATTTAGTATGTACCTAAGCAGGCATATCCAACACTTGGAACATCCACAGAGGTTTCTCACTAAAAGAATACAGGGCTTAAGTAAAATGTCCTATACAGACCTCCTCAAGGCCTTATCCCTGTATTCTGTCTCCTACAGGCTTTTGAAGGGAGATCTATGCCTGGCATACAGGGCATTGTCAGATCCCACTCTGATGGACATCCTGTATATCCACAAAAGAAACAGCACCATAATTATCCATTCTAAAGACTTTAACCATGCCTGTGATATATATATATATATATATATATATATATATATATATATATATATATATATATATATATATATATATATATATATATATATATATATATATATATATATATATATGACCTGCTGGAGAGATAGGTATGTTTCCCAGAGATTACCCTGTCTATGGAACAGGCTCATCATCCATGTGAAGCAGAGTTCCTCCCTAACTCAATTCCAGTGCAACTTGGACAATTGGATGTGAAACCGAAAAGTCATCCCTGGTTTGGCACCTATGCCTCTAATGGACACAGGTAAGCTGTAAATGGTTCATCTCCCAGGCCCATGCTTGCACTTATCAAGGGTATCAGAACTTGCCAGAGATTTGGGATGCATGGCTAGGCTTAAAAAGACCCTTGTGGTCATTAGCCTAGTAAACACCTATGAACTTATGAATCTATGAAGTATAAAGAGTTGATTTTACAGGGGAGGCTGACTGTGGGGAAGGTGTAGGGCCTTGATTGGGGTGAATATCTCCACCTAGAAGTATATCATTATGCAACAACGGGTGAGTACTTGAGTTTGAAAATAAGTCTTAGGAATTTGTAAGTATGACTAATGTACAATTTGGATTGGATCACTTTGCATGAGGTGAGCTGTGAAATGGTGTTTGTAAAGGTTTACCTTCATGTGTGCATTTTGCACATGGTCGAACAGCAAATGTTCGAAAAGACATTTGCAAAGTTTGCAAATGTTGAACGCAAAAAGGTTCAAATGTGCAATGAGCGAATGCACACTGACATTCACTCATTGCAGATTTGGCATTTTGGGGAGGATTGCACTATAGTGGGGATCGGAAAATGGTCCCTTTCCCCACTGTAGTGCAATCTCAGAGTTAGAATATTAAAGTAAGGGTGTGGGGGGCTTGCTTTACACTTCATTACATTTTTTTGACATTTATGTTTGAAAATCAGTGAATCGGCATTTCAATTTGCTGATTTTCGAACATTAGAAACTGTCGTGGTTTTGGGTTTTGAAGTTATGATTCGCTCATATGAGCAATCCCATGAGTGTGTTTCACCTTTGTAAAGGTAAACCATTTGTAAATACAGTGAAATAATTATGCAGTGTGAAAAGGTACTGGAGCAAGTACTATCAGGATTAGTCAGTGAGTGCTTAACTGTGATGTGTAAGATGTGATAGTGTGTGGAGATATAGGTGGATATTGGGGAGGTAGCGAGCAATAGTAGTATTTTGGGTGAGTGTGTAATCATTTTTGTAGAGGTGTGGAGAAATTGTATGTAGATATGAGTGAGGTTGAGGAGAGAAGAGAATTAGGATAGCTTAATTGAGAGAGATATATGATAGGTGTGAATCTAAGTGGTAGAATATGATTGGTCTGAATAAAGCAGTGGGTGTATTAGGGGGAGTGAATAAATTTAAAGGAAGTGGGGTGGATGGGAATGGGGGTAGAGTAGGGGACCAGAGTGAGTCCGAGCGGAGTGGGTTAACCCCAAATTCTGTTCTTGGCAAGAGCAAAAAAGCAATGAGTATTATAAGTTATAACAGTGATACCTAGAAAGGTAAGAAGTAAGAAGATTGCCTGTTGTATCCTGAAGGAACACACAATAGAGGATAGCTATGGGAATTGGAAGGTATTGCCACAGTTGGACAAGTGTAAAGGGGGGTCTGTTGTTAATGCCAAAAATTTAACTTGCAGGTAGGAGGGTAGTTATATAATAAACAGTACACAAAAGGTAGGGGGGAGCGTACTGGAGTTGTTCAGGTGATGTGCTGTGAATAGGTAAAGAGGCAAACAGTTTCAATGAAATAAAGATCTTAAACCAGCTATAATAACATACATGAGCTTGTAAAGATTTAGTTTTTAGACTTCAGCTGTTTAATGTGTCGGGGTGCCACAGGGTACTCCAAATAGAAAGTTGGTGATTTCTTTCAACAATCTAGGTTGCAGCTGAGTACAAGATGTGTCCAGCTTTAGAACATGCACTTGTAAAGCTTTAGCTTTTAGACTTGATTAATTGTCAGGTTAATCATCTGTGAACTGAGGGGGTGGAGCTAGGAACTAAACCTTCTATTTAAGGGGCAAAATAAAACATTTCAGAGCTTTACTGGAAAGGCTCACCCAGATTCTGCTACAGTTTGCTGTGAGGGAAAGGTTAGTTTGCTTTTTATTTGTTGTGTTTTCTATTACTTTATTGCCTTTTTCTATTTTGTATATTGTGATTTGTTTTCTTTACACTGTGTTTTACTTGTATTTTACTCTTAACTGCATACTAAAACTTGAAAAGAGACCACAGCTCTGTCTCTTGTGAGTCAGACAGAAATTTTGCCCACCCTCCCACCCAGTTACTGTTATGTTCTTAAATACCACTGTCTTTCTAGTTGTCTGCACTTTATGTTAATTTGACCATATATCCAGGGGTGGCTCATGCTATTGCCCTCCCAGCTATAAAAAGAAAAAAAAAAAAAAAAAGAAAACTGAAGAAAAGAAAAAATGGAAATTAAAACAAAATCCAGAACTCTGTGCGTACATGCTCGGCATTCCTGGAACTCTGAATGCATGCATGCATGCAGGAATCCAGACTGGCGTTTAACCAGTCCAGATTAGAAGAAGGCATCAGACTTACAGAAATGCCCAGAAGTCTATGCAGTTAGACCCACATAGACTGAAAGGGGATCGGACTGCAACTTCTGCAGGCTGGAGCCTGCTCTCATGGGAAAGACAGATGGGACTTGGAAGCGAACTACAACATCTGCAGGCTGGGAAATTCAGGGGCTGGGACTTTGAAGCAATCACGGGAAAGACGGACTTGAAAGTGGACTGCAATGTCTGCAGGCTGGGCTGGGACTTTTAAGCAAGCTGCTGCAGGAATTTCAATTGGGACAGACTCCAAAACCAAACCTAGGTAGAGGTGTGTGTGTGTGTGTGTGTGTGTAAAATGCCCCAGTTAACTATACCTGGTAGCTAGAGAGAAACTCAGGAAAAGCTGACACCCAAGGATAAACCTGGTGGCTAGAGAATAACTCAGGCTCAAACCCTGTACCTTGGGTGCAGGTAGCAAGTGCCTGAATTCCCTACCCACCACCACTTGTGAAAACTATTCAGATTTTTGCCTCACAGTTTTGTTCTGTTCTGTTTTTTTAATTCACTAAATAATCACAGGCATTTGAATTTCAGACTTCATGTTCTTCAGAAAGAACATGGGAACACAACACCTTTTATTCTAGCAAATTTCTAAGTTTAGAAGGTCAATATTTGAAATTCGTCCTTATTTTTGGGGCTGTATTCTCCCATTATTGGCTTTGTCCAGGTGTTTTGTGCTAAGAGGGTTATAGCTATGGTAAGAACTGAATTCACTAAATGATAGACATTTAAGTTTCAGTCCTCCTGTGTTTCAAGAAACAACTGATTTGGCATAGTGGTGTGTTGCTCTGACTATAGTGCACAGAGTCCTGGATTCAAGACTTGGCAGTGAAATGCATGGTGGTAACACAGCATTTTATTCTAGCAACTTTCCAAGATTAAACAAGCAATTTTTAAAATGTGTCCCTGGTTTTTGGGTTTTGCCCCCCCCCACAAGAAATTTTGCCTTTTTCCAGATTTCTTGTGCTGCAAAGCTGAGAAATACAGTTGAGTGTCGAGTGGAATTTGCAAGGAGCTGAAAGCTTCAGGAGAATAGAAGTTTAGTGCTGCTTATGCTGAGTCTGCTTGCATTGTTAATAGCACAACAGGTAGTGTACTTGCTTTTGATGCAGAAGGCTGTGGGTTCTACTCCCACAGTATGTAAATGCATTGCTAATACTGTACTGTGTTGTACTTTTAAAGGGGGTGGATGCTGCATTCCTGAGAATGTCCTCTTTGGTGGAGATAATTAGTAACTATGAACCTGTTATCAGTTTGCCATTCATTCCCTATTGCAATATTACTAGCTTATAATTTTTTAATGAAACATATACAATGTATTCCTCAAGGGCAACAGGCACTTTATTTGTAGATGAAACAATGAAATATAAAGTTGTTTGCTAGCAGCAACCTCTTCATTAGTTACAGATCTCTTTAATGTAGAATTATTTAGATGACTTTTACTTCTGTAGAACTTGTGCACATTTACTGATACTAGTGGATTGTAGAAGTTTGAGTGACTTTTATGATGGAAATGTTCTGAATTGGCAGTTTTTTCATTACTGGTGCATGCATTTTGTTTCATTGTTTACTGGAAAAATGTTCAAAACAATAAATTTAAAACACCCTCTAACAATTGTATTGTGTTATACAAAGAATACAATGTAATACAATCCAGAAGGTGAATGCAAGAACACATGGATGTTTTGTGTGCTAGGGGCCTATGATTTGAAAACAGCCTAAAATTAATTTTTATCTGCCACTGGCCAGATGTATTTTCTTTGAATGTCGATTTCAATGCTGTTTCAATGAAAGTGAGTTTCAAAGGCAGAGAAGTTTTAATGTTAAGTATATTTTCATTGTGAGACTACATTGCTTTGTTTAGCAGATGTCTATTAGTGTTTGACTGTAAAATGTAAAATAAAACTTTTAAATGAAATTCAAATCATCATAAAAGTAAAGCAGTATGCATATTACAGTGTTTATGGTAAATGGGGTGAAATAGCCAAGTAATGGGACATTGGGATGGCTGCAGGGGGGAGGCTTCATTCGACCATGATTTTGTGAGGGGGGAAGGGTGGAAAACTCAAAGACATCCCCAGCTGAACTATAACTCTCAACTGTCCAGATTTTCCCAGAATGAATTAATAGATTTTTGCTTCTTATTTTTGGTTTGTTCCTCATAAAATGTGTGGTTTTCTGGCAAATCATTTAGAAATGAAGTCACTAAATAATGACAGACATTGAGTTTCAGACTTCATATCCTTCAGAAAAATGCATGCTAAATCAAAACATGTTATTCTAGCAACTGTCTAAGCTTATACAAGATCAATTTTTGGTATTGTTTGCATGTTCCCCCAATATATTTGGCCTTGTCCAGATTTTTTGCGTTAAAAGGTTGAGAGGCACTCACAAATAAATCGCTTTATAGAATTAGTTATATTCAAACATCTCAACTGTCCCTGATTTTGGATCAAAATGTTGCTTTCCCCCTAATAATCCCTCTGCAAAGTGGCAATTTTGGAAGAAAACGTAGAGGGTTTACAATTAATAAATAAGTGTAATGATCAGAGTTATAGATTACTTTTATTTCAGAAATGCATGTAGATTCTCTTATTTTGTCAGCTGCTTAACGTAACAGTACTAATATTAAAAAAAGTTTCCCTTCTTTAACAGTTTCCCAGCTGTATTGTGTGGCTATTTTATATTTTTGCATCACATTTTTGTCAGTTTTTCATAAAATTGTGGTTTTCTGGCAAATTCCTGGCAAATCATTAAAGACTGAAATTAGAAAATCATGACAGACATTTGAGTTTCAGATTTCATACCCTTCAGAAATTTCATACTAATGCAAGACCTACTATTCTATTATCTTTCTAAGTTTGTAAGAACAACATTTACAAATTGTCCTTATTTTTGGGCCTTTGTCCCACTCCTATTTATGGCTTTGTCCAGATTTCTTGCTCTGAGGTTGAGAAATATGAAAAATGTGTCAAGGCCATCACCAACATTTCAAATTGTGACATACTCATTGCACCCCACTCCTCCATGTAGTGACTCTGGATGTGTCCAAACAAGGCAAGGAGCAGTTATGCAGTGTATGTGTGCAGAATATTCCCCATCCAAGGTAGACACAAGTACTAAAGTGGCTTTTCATCTATCCTTGAGTTTGCAGAATGACCTGGTTTTCTGTCATATTTTTATATTGTTGATTTATACTTCTTATTACTCAGAAAATGCATGTTGTTGCAGAGCCTGCTGCTCTGTGTTTAAGTAGCGAAGCTTTAATAACCATCAGGTAAGCTTCTCTGAGATTGTAAGATGTAAGTAAGCTTTAATAAGCATACTGTTAATGAATTACCAACATTGAAAGCCTTTTTGTTGTTGCCAAGCAGAGAATACTTACATAACTAGATAACGTGCAAGCCTTGGGTATTGAAATGCATATGACAGTATTTGTAATAAAGGACAGGATTTAAATATTTTCAGAAGATCGTTACATTTGTTGGAGACTTGCAGTCATCTTTGCAGGCTTTACCCGTAAACTAAACAGAATGCCAATTTATCATATGTGGTCCATAACCTGTGCAGTAATCCTTTAAGCAATTTATATTGAGCTTATTTCTTGTTTGTTGTTCATTTTTTACTTTGATCATGTTTTCTCCATGAAACAAGTAGATAGTTGTTGTCAGGCAGCAGGTCTTTTTTGGATAAGAAACATTTTTATAAGTGAGGTTATCACAGAGAGTGCTACTTTCAGCATGTTACTTGGTACTTTTATAAAGTTGAATATAAATTATAATTAGAATTGCAGTACAAGGAGATGTGCTTTGAGATGAATGCTGCTTGTTTTTTTATACTTGATTTTGACTGGCATTCCAGTAATGTATTCAAAAAGTAATTTACTTTTTATGCCTCACAACCTTTTTGTTTCCATCTAGATATTAAGTAAGCTGTCATGTAGCTAATGCATTGAAATATTTTTTTCTTCTACACTTCATCTTGATTGGACTCTCATAATGACAGTTTGGTACCAAGGGCAGCATATTTAAAGTCCCAGTTTTTGTGGTTTTGAGCATAGCTCCAACCCTTTCTAATTGGCCACTCCCCTTCCCATTGGCCCCACCTATTCAGCTGTTTCCTGCAGCCCCCCTTTGATTTGAAGTCACCAGCCACCACAGCATGTATCTCTTTTCCTCTCTGCCTTTACTGGCTGGTGTGAGTAAGCACAAAATTATCGTTTTGTGAAATCACTCCCTTTCAATTATTTACATTTATTGGCAATCCTACTGTATTCCATAGTACGAGAATACAAAAGTGGCCACCCCTTTTCAATCTATCTTGCTGTTTTAAAAATAGTGACTCGCCACTAAAACTTAATTTCTAGACAGGTAAAACTTAAGTTACCTACTTTCACATCTAACTCCACTATTGCACACTGCAGTGTTTATGATACACCATTTTTTTTCATCTTACCTTTAAGCATCTATTGCAAGACCACCAGTTATTGTAGAGCTCACATTCTGACTCTTAGTAGTCATCTTGGGATGAGTGCTTTAGTTTTCTCCTGGTGAGAGAAGGAGTGCAGTTACATTATTTCCTGGAGACTGATGATCACCAGAAAGCTTAATAACTGCTTTATAGGTGACAGCTTAGAATCTGTGCTTATATTCTGATCCTGGTGAGAGTAGGACCAGAGTGCATTGATTCCCGATGCTTTCTGGTTGGAGAGTGACTATCTGTGCTTAACATACCTGATTGATCTGGTTGGTATTTGAGGCATCTACCAGAAAAAGGCTACAAACCTGCAGATCCTTGCATCATCTGGGACAAGACTGTGGATCACCAAACAGGCCGTGGCCTGCTTCTCTTCTTGGGATTGGTGCTAAAACTAGCTAGTTTTAGCTAGAACTAGCCAGTTTTTTAGTTTCAGCACTCAAACCTGTTTCCTTGTGCTCCGCACTTGCTCAGAACTCATTGTAAGCACTAAATAAACTACAAATTACTACAGCACTCAACTTTCTTCACTTGTCAAGAGGAAAACAGTTCTTAGTATTTAAATTAATAAGCACCTATCCAGGCATGTCCATGGGTCAGCTCCCTGTGTTTTCTACTGTCCATCTGAGATGGATCTGGGCATCTTGGGGCAATGTAGCAATTGCCTCATGTACACTGATAACCCACTCCTCCTACCACCCAACACTACAACCTGTGAGAGATGCACTTATATAGCCAAACTGGAAGCCAAGCACTCTCCAGCCAAGACTGGACTAGACAGTCAAGAGGAGAAGGTTAATACCTACACCACACCACACTCAACACATAGGCCTTCAAAACCACACTACCAAAACCCACACATAGAAATACAAAGCACACAGCCACATTCTTGGAGGCTCTCAATAAAAATCTGCCTAAGCAACAGGGACCTCCCAAGATTAAATGCAGACAACCACCAGCCCCAACAGTACCCAAATGACACATAGCCCACAAAATCAGTGTGCCACTCAACCTCAGCCCATAAGGCAAAATCACATACCCAGCACACTAGTCATAGGTGACTCTACAGTCAGGCATACTGATGTCCCACTCACCAGGCTAAACAAGGAGAAAGTTACTGTCAGCTGCCTGTCAGGTGCCAGGATCTGCCACACACATGCACTCAGGTTACTACACAACAAATACAAATACGACTCTGTCATTATCCATGTTGGTGTGAATGACCTGAGACGTACCTCCCTGGACTACATGAAAAGAGACGTGGAGGAGCTCTTAGATCTTGTAGCCCATGCAGGTATGACCGTAGCCCTGAGTAGCATCCTGCCATCGACCAGAATGATACCACAGTACAAAGACAAAATGACTGACTTCAACAATTGGCTAAGCTTCTGGTGTCATTCTAAGGGAATCCAGTATCTGTCTTCTTAGGATGACATGGTCGACAGACCACAATGCTTTGCCAGAGATGGCCTGCACCTGTCGCCCCCGGGATTCTGGATACTGGCTAATGCTCTTGCCACCCCTATAGTGCCTTTTTAGGCAAGGTTCAAATGCTAACTTCATCACCGTAACAGGTCCAAGCAAGAAAACTCTGAGGGTAATGCTACTCAATGCTAGAAGTCTAAACCTCAAAATGCACTCACTCTAGGCACTCCTTAAAATGGAGAACATCGATGTCTGTGCAGTGACAGAGACCTGGTTTAAGGTCAAGAGAGCACCCCTGCATTACCAGGCAATAATTCATACCACACCTTTCGGCCACCTAACCTGGACCAAAACACTAAAGGTGGAGGCTTGTCCATATTCATTAAGGATATCCACACCTCCAGACTAGTTGCTCAACATAATGCATCCAAAATTATTCAAGTGCAACTAACACTGGGCAAGACTGCAGTCCAGGTTGTAGCTTGTTAGAGATCCCCCATCATGCTCCAGGATTCCCACTCTTCATTTCTTAAAATACTAGAAAATATTAAGGTACAACTCAATACCTTAATTATGGGCGATTTCAACTACCCCACCATCAACTGGGAAAACTACTCATGTACCAACTCATTTGCTCAATGTTTGCTGGAATTCATAAATTCCAATGCCTTGGATCAGCTTGTCTACACCCCACCAGAGGCAGCAATATCCTGGAACTGGTCATTACCAATATGGGTAACCGGTGTTCCACGCCAGAGGTCAACTTCTCGCTGGTCAGATGTGACCACAAGCTAATCACCCTAGACATCCATATCCCACCCCCACTCCCCATTAAGGAAACTACCACCAAAAACTACTCCAAAGCCAACTTCATGCTTCTTAAGACAGAAGTGGCACTGTATACACACATACACGAGTGCATGGATCGTGCCATCCCCAACAGAACCAAGACACTATCCTCCTTAAAAAGGAAGCCAATCTGGTGGTCTCCTGCCATAAACAAACTCTACAAGAGAAGGATGAAGCTGGGTAAAATCCCAAGATTGGAGAAACTCCCTGGTCAGCCTCAGCAAGAAGCTGAGATCCCTCATAAAATCCTCCAAAGCCAGTTATGAAAATAAAATCACCACTGATTCCAAAGACAGCCAAAAAGCATTCTACAGGTATGTCAAGAATTTAAATGGCAACACTCAGATCTGCTCAGAGCTACAGCACAATGGCAGTAAATATACAGAACCAACGGATATTGCCAACATCCTGGAAGATAGGTTCAGTGCTAACTTTACCCCCTCTCACCCTCCAAAGTGACCATCTTAATACCGAAAGAATGCAAAGCCCCTGTAATCATGGATGAATAAGTAAAGACTACACTCTCCAAAGCCAAGAACACAGCATCTATGGGACCAGACAACATCCCAGGCTGCATAGTGCACGAACTACAGAACAAACTGGCACCCCGCCTAAGTACCATGTTCATTCATGGCCTCACCTCAGGCTATGCACCTTCTGAATGGCATGCAGCAATGGTTATCCCACTCCACAAAGGGGGTGCCACCACGGACCCCAGAAACTACTGCTGCATTAGCCTGGCGAGCCTGGTCTGCAAGGCCATGGAACATATCATCTTGGAGCTTATAAACAAAGACATAGGTAACCTCCAAACCCTGGACCCCACTCAGTTTTGGTTTGTAAAAGATAGATCATGTCTACTAAACTTGATTGATTTCTTTAAAGCAATTACTAGAGCTGTAGACGAGGGCAAGGTAGTGCACACAGCCTATCTTGACCTCGCCAAGGCTTTCAATACCATCCCCCACTCTGGAATTATAGATAAACCCACTAAACTGGGCATAAATCCCTATGTCACAAGATGGGTGGCCAACTGGCTCACTGACAGAACCCACACAGTAAATGTAGCTGACTCCAAGTCCGACTTCAGACCAGTGACGGGTGGAGTACCACAGGGTTCGGTCCTGGGTCCTCTCCTGTTCGGCATCTACTTCTCTGAAGTGCAGGCCAACACAGAAGGTCTTTGGTTAACAAAGTTCACAGATGACTGCAAACTGGGAGCCATAATAGAATCACCTAATGATGTAGACATTTTACAAAAGGGCCTCACAGAGACAGATGCTTGGTGTCAAAGTCATGGCCTCAAGCACAATTCCAAGAAGTGCATTGTCATCTCCTTTGAGAAAAACTTGGTACCCATGAACTACCACATAGGTGGTAGCTCACTAAACACTGAAAGTGTGATAAGAGACCTTGGGACACAGATGGACAGTAGTCTCTCCTTTGATAACCACATTGCCACAGTAGTCAGGAAATTCTTCTACGTGGCACACCTCATCACAAAGGTGTTCTCCTCTAAGAAAAAGAGGTCATTGTTCCTCTCTACTCATTCATCATCAGACCCATTATAGAGTACAATGCCCCGTTTGGCATGTATCTCACAAGACACCTGCAACAATTGGAAAGGCCACCGAAATACCCCACTAAGAGGATTACTGGCCTCAAACAGATGCCATATGCAGACCGTCTCAAAAAACTCCAGCTCTACTCCGTCGCATATTGCCTACTCAGAGACGATCTCTGCCTTACATACAAAGCTATGTCAAAGCCAGAGCTGTTGGACATGCTACACTTAAAGAAATCCCAATCTCTCTGAACCACATGCTCTGGGGACCTAAACCTTGTCACCACAATAAACAGAACATGCTGGAGGGATAGATTCCTGTCCCAGAGACTTCCCATACTCTGGAACAAACTACACATTAATGTCAAGCAAAGCTCATCATTGGCCCTCTTTAAGAAATATCTTGACGACTGGATGAGAAATAGAAAATTCACCCCAGGGATCACTTCTGCAGCACTGCTTGACAGGGGCACAGGAAAATAATTTTCTTGGATGGCAAAAGCCAGGGAACCTTTTTGGCAAGTCTTATATAGGCCCCAGGGCCGATAGCCTTGTACCTAGCTATGAACATAATCGAATGACACATTATTTTGAATACACATTCTTAAGCTTCCACAGTTAGCAACCTTTGCTTACTACACAACATTACAATAATTGTAGTACTTGTATATCTGTAACTTGCCAGAGGAAATGAAGACTTAATTACTAAAAAATGTATACATGCCACGGTGAATCAATATCCCGATTTTGTGATGAAAATATGCTTGCAGAGTGCAAATGCACAGACAAGATAAGACTGTTGCACCAGAAATGTAGTGATAATATTTTAAGCTCAAGACTGATTGCAAACAGAAACCAAAATACAGTCCTATATCCACTGAAACAGCATAGATAATCACAAATAACAAAAAGAAGAAAATGCTGCCATATCCCTTGTGTTTAAAACAGAAAAACCTCCATATTTTTTTAAAAAAATAATAATTAAGCATGTTTGTCTGATAAGATTACAAAACTGTAGCTCATTAAAATAATATTGTGCTTTTATAGCTGTTAGTTTTATATACTCTGTTACGAGCAAATCTGTATGGTTTTCATTGTCAGTTTTCAGAAAAGGTCTACGTCATCTTAAGAGGGGGTAGTTGGGAATCCAAAGTTGAATTTAAAGAATTTCCATGGCAACTAAAACTGAACTCAGAGAGGCTCCTAGGTTTAAATTACAGTATTATTGCTGCATGTGCAGTAAACGTGATATTGGCTAAGTTGTAACTGTGTATGTTTTTATTCATTAATTAATTTGTCAATATATAGTTAATTAATTTGTCAATATATAGTTTTATATTAATTGTTTGTTACTTATATATACACACATATATTTTTCTTAAAAATACAATCAACTGATTTGACTAGTCATTTAAAATATGTTGTGATTCTTTTTATGAATAACTATAAGGTCTAGTTTAATTCTGATGAAATCTGTTTTTGTTATTTCATTTGGCAAAGGACTTTTTTTTAATAATGTGTAGTGTTTGCTTTGTTAAACTTTGAGGTGTTGGTAGCATTTTTTTGTTCAGATTATAAATACTATTACAAAGTATATTGTCTTATAATAAGGTTATGAAGATTCAGTATGAAGTTGAAATGAATTTATTGTTTGGTGAAATTTGTTGAAAATTGTGTCCAAGTATACAAAATGTCATGTATGTTGTGTGAATGCTAAGGATGCTAGGACCTGACTAGAATTAACACATTAGACTAAGACTGCAAACTGTTAGTGAGATAATTCCTGTGGTTTAGGGCTTGAATCCCTCAGCCTTCATTTGCCTACTGTGTGACCTTGAGCAAGTCACTTAACCACACATTGCTTTGGAACAATTGGAAGTTTGGGATAGGCTCTTTAATGTCTGCTGGACTACATCCCTAGTAACTAACTAAGAGTTGCGAACCTAAAAAAGCACATTGCCCAAAGAATGGTAGAGAAAGCAAGATACTGGGGTCAATTACTACCATATAATTATGAAACTATTGCGTGATTTTTCCAAATGTTGTAGTCAGACCAATTAAGCACAGTAGTGGTGATCTGTTTGTGGCCACATGTGTAAACAAATCTAAGAAGAGTGGACTCACTGCCTCCTAAAACATATAGCTATATTCTGGTTAAACATTATCCACTATGGTCTCTTAGCAGTACATCATTCCTTAGATACTTTTGTCTCTGATTAGATTAAAGCTTGACTTACAAATGTGACATTGAAATAACAAGATAAGCTTAGTCTCCTCATCTTCTGGATATGGACAATCACACACTTCATCTCCATTCAAGGTACAGCAGTAACTCTTACTTGAATTACTTTTATTTATTTTTTATCCCTGCTACAGGACTTCCCCACTGGCTTCGCTGTCTGTGCCCCGTCAGCTCAATCATTCCTACCACGGGTAAATGCCAGGCATGGGCTACACCCCATTCATTAGTACCAAGACAGTCTCATGAGATGATTTCTTCCCAAGGAGGGAGAGAGATATGAGGGTTGGGGAGTGGGATACATTTCTTGTCCTTGGCAGTCCCTTCCCCATTCTATCCCCTCTCTGTATGGTGTCTTTTGGACAATGAAATGGCTGCCTGGTGAGGTTATGCATGCTTAATAAGTGATAATAGCACTGTTGTAACAATGTGAACCTGTCCGATTGCTTTATGAACAAATACCAACTTTCCAGTAGGGGCATCTAATGTCACAGGTCTAACACATCTGTCCTCTCCATTAACTCTAGCCACCGCATAATAAAACCGGCATTCCATGTATGCCCCGGTGATATATCACCAAAAAGAAATTCCAGTAAAGCAGCCTCACTTCTTCAGTTGTAGTGCCAAAATTGTGGGATGCCCTAAAAGCTTTACTGAATATAAGTAGTTTAGATCTCAGTTGTGCAGTTTCTTTAACAGTCAAAATTCAGTTCTTCAAAAGCTCTGATACAATATAGCGAATACTCCTGTATGGTTTCTTAAAGCTCCATTGTCTTCCTTGTTCAACCATTTTGCATGCAACTATTGTAAATTACCCTTTTTCAGTATAAACCATCTCAGATACCTAAAAATATCAATGTGGTATAATGATACTTATGTCAGCATACAATGTCATCTTTTAAGTGTCATCCATGAATTTTTGTCTATAACTGTCTTTATGTCTAGAAATGTTGTTTACCTCAACTTTATTAAGGCTTATTACAGCTTTTTTGAGTTGGAGTTATGTCTGAAATAAAATAAAATGCTATGAATGAGAAGCAAGGGTCTGACATGGATGCATACAGTGATAATCTGAACAGTGTTGTGTTAGAGTGGTTATACTGAGCTCAGGGTTAAAATCATGAGTGTAGTGCATGACAAAGCATCAAGTTTAAAAGTGCTAAGACCAAAAATACTTCCTCCAAGGGACCTGACATTATACAACCAAAAGGAGACAAGTATAAAACAAAACTTCACCCAAAAAAAATAATATATTGTCGGAAAATAAAGGGCAAACCTCTCTTCCTTAAAAAATTTTAATGTTCCACCCACCACAATAAACACACACCATCCAGGAAGCACACAAACACAGCAACAGCAACAACACAAAGAGCATAAAATAAAATAAATCCGCGTTGCTGCTTCAGAAACAAACAAACTTATTTATAATATATATATTATATATCAAACTTGATCAAAGAATTAGAGATTATATATAAATATAGATATCAATATTAGCACAATTAAAACAACTATATTCAGTGATGTCTAACGCCAAGTCATTCAATAAAAATGTTTACCACTACAAAGTCAGGTCATGTTTTTCTTTTCATTATAAAATTCTATAACTAGTCAATTTTCATCTGTAAATAAAAATAAATATGTTTACAGAAAAATTAATATGTTACAGATAGAAATGATAAATTAATAATAAAACAATTTACATAGAATTTAATAAATAATAAACATTTCATTTCTACCTGTTAATACCAGCAATAGAGAGGGTCTCATTTTATAGAGGGAATTTATCAACTGGGGCATTGGATTGCTACCCCACCCAATTATATTCTGCGATACCAGTTCTTATACCTCGACCAGTTTCCCCTACCACATCTAGTATTACCAGAGTAGGCCCATCCACAAAAAAATTGGTCCACATCTATCACACTTAGTACTATAGCCTCTTTAATTTAAATATTTATTTTATATTTTAATCCTCCGCATTTGATTTCAGAAATCATAACAATGTTCGTAAATCCTGTTCCTTAGCTTCCTAATATCTCTGACACTTTAACCCTATAGCTAGGTAGACTAATGCCTTTTACTGGCAATTGGCAAAATGTTTTCTGGGAATTAAAAATATCCCTCTCTTAAATGCATAAATATTGGTCTCAGATAAGGGGCATTGCATTGTCAACACATTTATATTTATAGGTGCCAACCCTGCCTTTTTCTTTTCTACTCTCTTTTTTTTTCTTTTTTTTATTTCCTTTATACATTTTTCTAAAGTTTTTTAATTTTAATAAAATTACATTTCAAGGTCTAGGTCTGAAAGTTCATTTAAAATTTTCCATTTCATTTTGTATGCCTCTCCACTAAAATCCATCACAAAGTTACCATCCATCACAAACATTCATCCCATTAGCATTATTTTAATGCACTTTCATATCATTTCTATTATATTTATTTAGCTGCCAATTCATTTCACATTTTATAGGCACTTTATTAGTGATTTTTATTAAGCTAGGCCAAAAGTACTACAAACATCTTCATCAAGATCTCACATCTCATTCTCAAATCAAAATCTTCTAGGCTCCCCCTCACATACTGGCCCTTAACAATGCCTCTCTTATGGTGGTGTGGGTGTGGTGCTGCCTCGCGCTATCAGCATTTGAAAACGATTTTGAATAAAACACTTTGGAATAAAAATTATCTAAAAAATCCCTTATAAAATTAAAATATACTATATCAAAATTGGATCCTTCACATATGTGAATTTCAGAAAGGAGGTGGAGGACTAAACTGGGCTATAATATGCATCAAAAATTCTGCATAAAGGCATCATAAAAGCACATAAAAAGCACATATGTATTAGGTATCTTTTGTATAGCTTTTCAGCACTTCTTAAGTGAAAAATTTACTACTCTCCCAACCCTCAAATTGAAATATAATAATAAAAATAAATGGGTTGCCCCACCCCATCATATTATCCCGTGCTGTGTGCTGTGTTTCTTCCTGGTGATGGTTTACCTTGTGGTGTTGGAACAAAAAAAAATTTAAAGAACAACAGTTGCCTTATTATTTCCTCGACAAGTATATTTTTTTGGGGGGGACCTGACATTATACCTGGTTGCTTAATTAATACCATTAAATATGCCCTTGCAGACACACTCCTTAAACTGTTTAACCTAATTTTAGCTACTGGTTTTCTTCCTGTCACACTGTAGTGGTAATGCCCCTCAATAAGAATGGACTTATAACCAACCCAGCCTTACAAGACTCATCTGCAAAGCTGTGGAATGTATTATAATGAACCAAATAAACTGTGAAACTAAGAAACTTGAACTCTAACAAACTGGATTTGTGAAACATAAATCCTATCTATTTAGCTTGGTAAACTTCTTCAAAAGTGTTAATGAGGTTGAAGATGGGGCCATGTAGTGCACCTGGTATATTTTAATCTGGCCAAGTCTTTCAACACCATTGTGGCATATAGAAGCTAAATGCTTTAAAATTTGACTAATATGTGGTAAAATAGATAGTAAACTGGATGTAATACAGAAGACTCACAGTGTAAGTGGTAGATGCCTGATTAGAAAGTATGAAAGTAACCAGCAGTGCCCATTTCGGACTTGGTACCAGGATATTTTTTTTGGCACTTACTTCACAGTTTTCCAAGCAGAGAGTCAAAATGTCTGGCCAGCAAAGTTTACAGATGACTGCAAAATGGGGGTTGCTGTTATGTTACTCTACAACATCCAAAACCCTACAAATGGAAATGCCTTTAAAAACTCTTGGTGTACTAAAGATGGGATCAAACTAATTGCTAAAAAGTGTAGTATTTTCACTTTTGGTAGACAACCCCTCCCCTCATTACACTGTATAGACAACATACCATTACAAAATGAAAGTGTTGTGAGGGACATACATACTTGGCTTGATAGCTGCCTCTCTTTTGACCATCATGTGGCAATAATCATCAGGACATCCTTTTATTTAGCTCAGCTAATGTCTAAAGGAATGTCATCAAGGTCTTAAGATGTAATCACTACCTTATACGCAGAATTGAATCTGGCAAGTTATCAAGTACAATGCTCTCTTAGGGATGTATTTCGCTAAACATAGTAAACAATTAGAAAGATCCCAAAGGTTCCTAACCAAAAAGATCACAGGCCTGAAATACCTAAACTAACAAGAGAGGCTGGAAGCTCTCTCCCTTTATTCAGTGCCTTATAGACATTTGATGGAAGATATCTGTTTCATTTAATGTGCCATAAGAAACTTGATTGCCCAGTATCACCAGTATCCAGCAAATCTAATATTTCTAAAAGTACTAGAACCAGGGACCTAAATCTTCACAAACAGATGAATAAAACATGTAGCCCAGTACCTCCTAAACATCTGGAATAAACTTCCCCTACATGTTAAGCGGTATAACTCAATATCTCCCTTTAAACATGACCTACAATTACTGGATGAGTGTCCACAAATTTATTCCAGGATTGATTGGTATTGTCCTAGAGAAAGGTGGTTCAGCCTGAGAGAGGGTACTGGTAAGTCATGAATGGGCATAAGATAAACTGTCCATGTAATATCAGTGAATCTGTAAGTATTCATGGAGGTTTAAGGGGCAGTTATGCCTAATATTTGCTGTCTGTGCCTTCCCCCATCCTTCTTGTTAAGAATGACCCATTCACATCTGCATGACTTGATTTTATCCACCCATATCATGTCCTCCCATGTCTTCTGGTCCATAGTAAGAAGAATCCTGCCTTTGTTAACCAGAAAGCCAAGCTCTATCACCTTTCCCCTTCACATTATGCTGAACTTTTGTAAGAAATACAAGCTGTCATACAGGTAATTCTCTTTTTGTCAAAATGTACATCAGAGTGGAACAAAACTTGGCATCCTCAACAGCATTAACTATCACAATGTATGCACTGATGGCAGCACTGTGTTACTGAAGTGTATTAATGCACACAATGAGCTTATCAAAAAAAAAAAACTTTGTAAGTTTGTTGATGAGCTCATTCATATTATAACTGTGACACCACAGATGTCCTGTCATTGGCACATTTGTAAATGTTTACATTATGCTGACATTGTCACATATGAAAACTGACAAAGTCAGTAGGGACTGATAGAGAATAGGTGCCAAGAAGTGTAAAATGTATAAGTTACGTAAACAGGAATTGTCTCACTATGTATACCAATAATACTTGATTTTAAAGCACACTTTTGTATTTGTTAAGCAAGGTAAAGTATTGCCATTTCTTTATTATATTTAATAACTATTTAGTTTATAAAAAGAATAATTGATGGGTCAACATATATTTATCTTCTGTGGGGGTGTTCAGGTATTGGGCACTATTGAGACAGAAACTACAGAGGAGAGCAGCTCAGATATTTAACCTAATCCAAAATGGTGGCCTTATGCATTTAGTTTTACACTTTGCCTGTAAAATTTCAATTATCCTTTTGAACACAGGTCAGTATTTTTCTTATATCACAACTGGTTGTCAGGATTCAAAATGTGTTATAATGATGAGAACTGTGTATCTAAATTCTTATTTTTGGAGGGAGGGGGGACCAAAATCACAGGGAACAGGAAAGAAG